>NC_142440.1:81522500-81823000 GCF_059453495.1 Arachis ipaensis
GAAGAATCAAAGATGGGAGGAGCCACAAGGATTTAATCAACCCTCATGGCAACAACCACCTCCAATGGACTATCAACAACCATTCTGTGATGCATATCAAGGCAATGGCTATGGTGAGCACTCTTTTGATTATCAACAACCACCACCATATGCCTATGAACCCTCTCCTCAACATAACTTTGGACCACCAAACTCACAAGCCCCTTTCCGCCATTCACCTCCATATGACCCTAACCCACATCCACCATACCAACCACCCTCTGAACCAAATGAACCATACATAGATCCACGCCAACCTCCATTGGATAACAATACACTCATCTCTAACATCATTGGTCTCACCTCTACACTCCAAAATCTTATATCCCGCATGAACCAACCCTCTACCTCCAATATTCAACCCTCAAGCTCTAGTGCACTTCCTTTTCAATCACATAATGATCTTTTCATCCCATCACCACCCTCCATGGGAGAGCACCGACATCCATCAATCCAAGAGCAAGATGATCCCAATTATGCTATTGATAGAGGAGGCCCTACGGGTAAAGATAGGAGAGACCCTTGAAGATGAAAGAATAGTTGAAAGGAGTTGTCATGGAAAGAAAAGCATCGAGGATGAATATGATTTTATACTTAAACAACTGGACAAAGCAGCAATTATTAAAAAGGAAGAAGTGGTTGCAGACTTAAGAGATGCTGTACCTCCATTGGAAAGTCCAGTCACAGAGCCTCCTTCCACGATGTTTGATGTTGATGTTGAGAAGAGCGTACAACCTCCAAGGCAGACCATGGTTGAAGACTTTGTAGAGGTTGATCAAGAGGTAGAAGATGTCAAAGAGCACAAGGGAGTGGAGTGACGTTAGGATTTTTTGCCAGTAAAGAATGTCATAAAAACAGTCGCGTTGTAGAAATAGTCTCTAAACCGACAAAAATCCCTTCGTACAAATGTTTTGGTTGTCACAAGTAACAAACCCCTTTGAAATTGATAACCGAGTATTCAAACCTCGGGTCGTCTTCTCAAGGAATTGCAGGGAGGTATGTTCTTATTATTGGTTATGAGTTTGTAAATTGGGATTTTGGAAGTAAGGTGGGAATATGTTATATAACAAATAAAATAAAATAATAATAATAAAATAAACTCTTGGCAAAGTATGAAGAACTGGAATTCCTATCCTAGTTATCCTTATCAAGTGTGAAGAGAATTGGATTTTATTCCCACTTGGTCAGCCTTTATTAAACAAAGGAAGGTTAAGTGGATTGATTAGCTTGATTTTCAAGTCTTAGTCAACTCCTGTGGAGAGACTAGCGTTAGAGCAATCCTAGCTAAAACAAAATCTGCTAATTTCAATCACTTGCTGAGTTTGATAACTCAAGTACTACCAATCACTTGACCAAAGCCAAAAGGGAGATAAATATCTAAATTAAATTAAAAGCATCAATATAAGCAAAGCAATCTTAAATCTGAAAATACCTCAAATTGCATAAACAAAAGAAATTAAATCTGGCATAGATGTTCATAAATTAAATTGAGAAAATAAATAAAAATAAAGAACCTGGGATTGAGAGTCACTACTAAAACTAAGAGAAATCCTAAATCCTAATCCTAAGAGAGAGGAGAGAACCTCTCTCTCTAAAAACTACATCTACTCGTAAAATTGTAAATATGAGATTCTCTTTATGAATGGGTGCAGTCCCCCACTTTATAGCCTCTAATCTGTGTTTTCTGGGCCGCAAATTGGGTCAGAAATAGTCCAGAATTCGCTGGTTTCGAATTTTGCCACGCTGGATTTCTGTCACTACGACGCGGCTGCATGGATCACGCGGTCGTTGCCTAGCGTCAGGGAAACTATAACATATTATATATCAAATTGAAGCCCTGGATGTTAGCTTTCCAACGCAACTAGAACCGCATCGTTTGGACCTCTGTAGCTAAAGTTATAGCCGTTTGGGTGCAAAGAGGTCAGGCTGGACAGCTTAGCAATTTCTCCAACTTATTGTATTCCTTCCACTTTTGTATGCTTCCTTTCCATCTTCTGAGCCATTCCTGCCCTATAATCTCTGAAAGCACTTAACACACATATCAAGGCATCTAATGGTAATGAGAGAGGATTAATAATTAACAATTTAAAGCTCAAAGAAGCATGTTTTCAATCAAAGCACATAATTAGGAAGGCAAATGTAAAACCATGCAAATAGTATGAATAAGTGGGTAAAGAGTTGATGAAATCCACTCAATTGAGCACAAGATAAACCATAAAATAGTGGTTTATCAACCACCCCACACTTAAACAATAGCATGTCCTCATGCTAAGCTCAAGAGAAGCTATAAAGATGAAGAGGAATGATATGAAATGCAACCTATGAATGTAACTACATGCTGAATGCTTTTACTTACTTGGTTAAGAGTAAATAAGTTCTCCAAGACAAATACAAACCAATTTCAACTAATTCAAATCAGACAATAAAAAGCAAGTGAACTTGTAAGAAGACAGCTCATGAAAGCAGGAAACATAGAATTTAAGCGTTGAACCCTCACTGGAAGTGTATATCACTCTAATCTCTCAAGTGTATAGGGTTATTCACTCTACTCTTCTCTAGTCATGCTTTCTAAACCTTGTTCTTCATCTAACCAATTAACAAAAATTTAATGTACCAATGCAAACATCATGAGGTCTTTTCAAGGTTCTAATGGGGCTAAGGTAAGGGTGAGGGTATATATATATAAGGCTAAGTGAGCTAACAAAGTGAATCCTTGATTAGTCTAAGATCTCACCTAACATATACATACTTTATATAATTTAAAAATACTTTACCTAGCTACCCAAAATTTTCCCACTTTTGTATCACATGCTCATGTATCAAACTTATTTTTGAATTTTGTCCCATGTGCATTGACTTTTTTTTTTCAATGCACATGGTAATTTAATTATTTTGATTTCACATGAGCATGCTTCCCAAATTTTCAAGTAACTTATTCAATTTAATTCCCTACTTTTTCATATCATCCCATGTTCCCATAAAATTTCCCACACTTAAATTTTACACAATATCTATCTTAAGCTAACCAAGGATTCAACTTGGGATTCTTATTTTGTTTTTCTGCTTAAGGCTAGTATTGTGGTTATAAAACAGAAGGGATTTAAAAGCTCAAGGGGGCTAACAAGGGTGATGTAAAAGGTAGGCTAATTTTGGGATAAGTGAGCTAAAATCAAACAATGGCCTCAATCATATGGAAGCATTTAAATACACTAAATATTGGACATATAGAATGGAACAAAAAATAAATTACAATCATAGAGAAGGAAACACTCAGGAATAAAATATTTATGGTTAAATAATGTAACCATATAAATAAGCTCAAATCTCACAGGTTGTGTGTTCTTTGGCTCAAAAACCATGTTCTAAATACAACTTCAAACAAGTTTTAATATAAAATTTTATTCAAATTAGTAAAATTCTCTAAAAATTTTCTTGAAAAAGAAAATATTACTTTAACCAAGTGGTAAAATATGCAAAAATTCAAATAATCATGCAATCAAACATGCAAATGCAACAATTAACAAGGAAAATAAAATATTGGTGTTTGAGAAGAAAATACTAACCCGTGGAGATCGGTATCGACCTCCCCACACTTAAAGATTGCACCGTCCTCGGTGCATGCTAAGATGTACAAGTGGATGGGCTGCTCCAACTGATGCCTTTCTCTATAGATTGTGCAGATTGACTTGCCTGTCTCCCCATGTAAACGTCTTCCGGTTCTCTTTCGGGTGGCCATCCTGAAAGAAAAAGGGAAGAAGAGTAACCCAGAAATAAAAATAGGAAAATAAATAAAACATGGGTTGGTTGATGCCAAATAATGAGGGTCTCAATTACATGGTAGCTACAACATGCAAGTGAGAAAACAATAGAAGCACATGGCATACCAGTGGTGCAAAAATTTGCAACAATGGAGAAGAGAATGGGGAAGGAGAGATAATATAAATTCATGTCAATGCAAAAGTAATATAGATATAAAAAATTGGCATTGATTTAAATAATATTACTCAATCAAAATTAAACAAGTCATTAAGCACCAAGAAAATACCAGAAAAGATGTAACAGTTGAATAAGAACATTTGAACACCAATAATAATTTTAGAAAAATAAAAATATGCAATGAATGAAATTATGCAAATAAATTAAATAAAATAGAATGGGAGTGAGAGAAATGAGAAAGGAAGAAGAAAGAAATAAGAAAAGATAAGAGAATAAGGATTCGGAGAAGAAAAGATAAGAAAAGTGGCACTAATCTGGATAGGTTGTGCGACGCTGGCGACGCGGTCGTGTGGGTGACGCGGTCGCGTGGTGTGCAAATAAGGTTAGGCGACACGGACGCGTGGGGCACGTGATCGCGTGACTCGATTTGTGCTGGTGGCACGAGTGCAGCCTCGCGGTTGCACAACTCTCTGTTCAAAACTTAGTATTGCCAAAATCCAAGGTGATGCGATCGCGTGGTCGACGCGATCGCGCGGGTGGCCTTATTTCCAATATGACGCGGACGCGTGGGTGATGCGTTCGCGTGGCAGGGCTTGTGCTACTAGCACGGGTCTAGCCCAACTCCAGCTCAACTTTCGGCCAAGCACCCTTTTTACGTCGATTTTTCAGGGTACGCGACCGCGTGGATGACGCGGTCGCGTGGGAGGCCAAAGTTCCCATGTGACGCGGACGCGTCGGCGACGCGGTCGCGTGGGTCAATTTGTGCTACTGGAACGCCTCCAGCCACGCTCCAGCGTGACTCTCTGTTCGTTTTTATTTTCTCCCCTCTCCTTGTGAAGCGGACGCGTCGCTGATGCGGTCGCGTCACGTGGCTTCTCTTTTTTTTTTTTTTTTAGAATCTGAAAAATGCAGAATGCAGTGTTAATATGAATGTGATGCAAAACTCCAGGTTCAAAATGACAAAATAAAATAAAATTCAAAAACAAACAAAACTAAATAAAATTAAAATTGAGAAAGGAATGATTATACCATGGTGGGTGTCTCCCACCTAGCACTTTTAGTTAGAGTCCTTAAGTTGGACATTTGGTGAGCTTCCTGTTATGGTGGCTTGTGCTTGAACTCATCCAGGAATCTCCACCAATGTTTGTATCTCCAGTAACCTCCGGGGTCCCAAACTAAGCATGTAAAGCCCTTAAGAAGCTTCAAACAGATTCTTAGGCTCCCGGGGTGACAAATGCCAGAACAGATTCCAGGATCCCAAACTTTATTTTTACACCCGTTTTTGTCTCGATCTGCATTTTTCCAGCCGGGTGATAGGTGATCTGAATTCTCACTGCAGCGACCAAACAGCTTCCTAGACCCATTCAGTTGAGCTTTATACCAACCCTTGCGTTTGAACTTAAAGCTTCCAACCATGATGAACCTTGCAGGACAATTCTTACCACTGGCCATCTTCCTCTTACTCTTAATATCACAAAGAGCTCTAAGTTGACCATCCGTCTCCAGTAGCCCATATTCAAGTGGGATTAGAAAGCTATGGGATATGAATTTTACCCACTTGAATGTTATGAAGGATGATGGCAACTTAGGGGGAGGTATTTTTAATGAAATTGCAAGTTCCACTCCCTTGTGCTCTTCTCTGATAATTACCACCTCTTTGCAAGCTTCTTCAATTTCAACCTCTTCCTCTTGGCAGCTCTCTTCCAATTTAATCTCCTCTTCATTGCTTTCCAAGGGCATGAGAGGCTGTGCTTCTTCTTCTTGAATCTCCATCTCTTGATCAACCTCTTCCAAATCTTCAACTATGATATGCTTTGGAGGTGGTACACCATCCTCAGCATCAAATTCAACCGTCTTGGGAGGAGGCTCTATGTCTTGACTTTCCCATGGAGGTTCTGCATCTCCTAGATCTTCAACCACTTCTTCTTCTTCTTGAACAATGACAGCTTCTTCTACTTGTTCTAGTATGAATTCATTTCCTGTCTTGTCCACTGGGGTTTCTGGTATCTTCTTCATGCTACGCTCTTCACTAGACTGTCCACATGGAGCTGTGGCTGATCCTTGAATATTTGAGTGCCTAGAAGCCCATTGAATTACTGCTTGCTCCAGTTGTTGAACGGTTGCCTGAAATTTAATTACTGTTTCCCTTAGGCGAACCTCTGCTTCTCGGGTTGCCGGACTTGGACATGATACAAAAGAAAGTGGTGGTGGTTGGGAGTGATTGGATTGGAATTGGGGTGGTTCTATATATGGTTCATATGGCTCATAAGGTGGTTGGTATGGTGGTTGAGGGTTAGGGTCATATGGAGGTGAATGGCTGGTGCACGAAATTGTTACTTGGTGCACAAAATTGTTACTCTCTTACAATTTAGCACACATTACTCTCTTACAATTTCGCACAGATGACTAGCAAGTGCACTGGGTCGTCCAAGTAATACCTTACGTGAGTAAGGGTCGAATCCCACAGAGATTGTTGGTTTGAAGCAATCTATGGTTATCTTGTAAATCTTAGTCAGGAAGTCAATTATGTTTATCAATTGAATTATGAATAACCAGTAGAGCATAAATTAAAAGTTACTTGTTGTGTAGTAATGGAGAATATGTTGGAGTTTTGGAGATGCTTTGTCTTCTGAATCTCTGCTTTCCTCTGTCTTCTGATTCACGCACGCACGTCCTCCTATGGCAAGCTGTGTGTTGGTGGATCACCGTTGTCAATGGCTACCTTCCATCCTTCCAGTGAAAACTACGCTCACGCGCTCTGTCACAGCACGGCTAATCACCGGTTGGTTCTCGATCCGGTTGGAATAGGATTTACTATCCTTTTGCATCTGTCACTAACGCCCAGCATTCAGGAGTTTGAAGCTCGTCACAGTCATTCAATCCTTGAATCCTACTCGGAATGCCACAGACAAGGCTTAGACTTTCCGGATTCTCATGAATGCCGCCATCAGTTCTAGCTTATACCACGGAGATTCTGATTAAAGAATCTAAGAGACACTCATTCAATCGGATATAGAACGGAGGTGGTTGTCAGGCACACGTTCGTGGGTTGAGGAAGGTGATGAATGTCACAGATCATCACCTTCATCACAGTTAAGCGCGAATGAACATCTTAGATAGGAACAAGCATGTTTGAATGGAAAACAGAAATACTTGCATTAATTCATTGAGACACAGCAGAGCTCCTCACCCCCAACAATGGGGTTTAGAGACTCATGCCGTCAGAGAATACAAAGTTTAGATCTGAAAATGTCATGAGATACAAAATAAGTCTCTAAAAGTTGTTTAAATACTAAACTAGTAGCCTAGGGTTACAAAATATGAGTGGACTATGATGGATGATGCAGAGATCCACTTCTGGGGCCCACTTAGTGTGCTGGGGCCCACTTGGTGTGTGCTGGGGCTGAGACTTTAAGCAATCCACGTGCAGAGGCCATTTGTGGAGTTGAACGCCAGTTTTGTGCCAGTTTGAGCGTTCAACTCCAGTTTTTGATCCTTTTCTGGCGATGGACGCCAGAATTGGGCAGAGGACTGGCGTTGAACGCCAGTTTACGTCGTCCATTCTTATGCAAAGTATGGACTATTATATATTGCTGGAAAGCCCTGGATGTCTGCTTTCCAACGCAATTGGAAGCACGCCATTTCGAGTTCTGTAGCTCCAGAAAATCCACTTTGAGTGCAGGGAGGTCAGAATCCAACAGCATCAGCAGTCCTTTTTCAGGCTGAATCAGATTTTTGCTCAGCTCCTTCAATTTCAGCCAGAAAAATACCTGAAATTACAGAAAAATACACAACTCATAGTAAAGTCCAGAAATATGAATTTTTCCTAAAAACTACTAGAAATAGACTAAAAACTAACTAAAACATACTCTAAACTATATGAAATTATCCCCAAAAAGCGTATAAAATATCCGCTCATCACAACACCAAACTTAAACTGTTGCATGTCCTCAAGTAACTAGACAAATACAATAGAAGAATAATAGGTTGAGAAGCAATAATATCTCAGAGTTTTTGATTGAAGCTCAGATTCTAATTAGATGAGCGGGACTAGTAGCTTTTTGCTTCTGAACAGTTTTGGCATCTCACTTTGTCCATTGAAGCTCAGAGTGATTGGCATCTATAGGAACTCAGAATTCAGATAGTGTTATTTGATTCTCTTAGTTCAGTGTGATGATTCTTGAACACAGCTTCTTTATGAGTCTTGGCCGTGGCCCTAAGCACTTTGTTTTCCAGTATTACCACCGGATACATAAATGCCACAGACACATAACTGGGTGAACCTTTTCAGATTGTGACTCAGCTTTGCTAAAGTCCCCAATTAGAGGTGTCCAGAGTTCTTAAGCACACTCTTTTTTTTTTTTTTTTTTTTCGCTTGGACCTTGACTTTAACCGCTCAGTCTCAAGTTTTCACTTGACACCTCCACGCCACAAGCACATGGTTAGGGACAGCTTGGTTTAGCCGCTTAGACCAGGATTTCAGTCCTTTAGGCCCTCCTATCCACTGATGCTCAAAGCCTTGGGATCCTTTTTAATTGCCCTTGCCTTTTGGTTTTAAGGGTTATTGGCTTTTTCTGCTTGCTTGCTTTTTTTTTTTTTTTTCTGCAAGCTTTGTTCTTTGCTGCTTTTTCTTGCTTCAAGAATCATTTTTATGATTTTTCAGATTATCAATAACATGTCTCATGTTCATTATTCTTTCAAGAGCCAACATATTTAACAGTCTTAAACAACAAATTCAAAAGACATATGCACTGTTCAAGCATTCATTCAGAAGACAGCAAGCATTGCCACCACATTTAACTAATTAGAATTTCTCTTATTAAACTTCGAAATTTTATTGCTTCTTATTCAAAAGATCTACTACTTTATTCATGTTTGCTGATGATGAGAAAAATAAACTATAGCTTAATTGGAGATAAAATCAAAATAGATACTAATTACTACTATATGACTCCTAAGGTAAAATTAAAATAAGAACAGTTATCACAGAGTTAAGGCTAAGATTAGAACTCAACAACCTTGAGGTTTGGGAAGTGGATGTTCCTCTAGTCTGTGAGGTGCTTGGTCCTTCAAGAGAGAATTTCTGGCGCTTCAGTAACCCTTTAAATCACGCCCTTGCTCCTCTTGGAGTGGGTTGTTTTCCTTTAGGGGCCATGATCTTAGTGATCACGGATAAGCACACCAAACTTAGAGCTTTGCTTGTCCTCAAGCAAAAGAAAAAGAAGGAGATGGGTAGAAGGAGAGCTCCTCCCCACCATCCTGGCGTTTGAACGCCCAAACACTGCCTGTTTTGGGCGTTCAACGCCCAAATGCTGCTCTCTTGGGCGTTCAACGCCCAGCTGTTGCCCTTTTCTGGCGTTGAACGCCAGATAGCTATCCTTACTGGCGTTCAGCGCCCACTGGACGTTCAGATGCCCATTTTGGGCGCTGAACACCCAAAATGGCCTTCACTGGCGTTTTCTTGCCAGTAAGCTCCCTATCTCTGTTTTGTGTGCAGATTCCTTCTGTAACCCTGTAAACTTATGCAAATGATTCTTTACCTTAGTGTCAGTGAACTTTATATAAACAAATAAAAATAAAAATAGGGCAAATTGCTTAGAGGATTGTTGCCCCATGGCTGGGTTGCCTCCCAGCAAGTGCTTTTTTATTGTCTTTAGCTGGACCTTGCTGAGCTTTTAATCTAGCTGCAGCCTTGAGCATTCCTGCTCAGTGTTGCCTTCAAGATAATGCTTGATTCTCTGTCCATTGACAATGAACTTCTTATCAGAATCAATATCTTGAAGCTCCACATAACCATATGGTGACACACTTGTAATCACGTATGGTCCCCTCCACCGGGATTTCAGTTTCCCGGGGAATAGCCTGAGTCTAGAGTTAAACAACAGGACCTTCTGTCCTGGTTCAAAGATTCTAGATGACAGCTTTCTGTCATGCCATTTTTTTGATTTTTCTTTATAAAGTTTGGCATTTTCGAAAGCTGTGAATCTGAATTCCTCTAGCTCATTTAGCTGGAGCAATCGTTTTTCTCCTGCTAATTTGGCATCTAAGTATAGGAATCTGGTTGCCCAATAAGCTTTATGTTCCAGTTCCACGGGCAGGTGACATGCCTTACCATACACAAGTTGGTATGGAGAGGTCCCTATAGGGGTCTTGAATGCTGTTCTGTAGGCCCACAGAGCATCATCCAAGCTCCTTGCCCAATCCTTTCTACGGGTATTTACTGTCCGTTCCAGGATTCTCTTTAATTCTCTGTTAGAGACTTCAGCTTGCCCGTTGGTTTGTGGATGATATGGAGTGGCCACTTTGTGGCGAATTCCATACCGAACCATGGCAGAGTAAAGCTGTTTATTGCAGAAGTGAGTGCCCCCATCACTGATTAACACTCTAGGGACACCAAACCTGCTAAAGATATGTTTCTGGAGGAACTTCAGCACTGTTTTAGTATCATTGGTGGGTGTGGCAATAGCCTCAACCCATTTTGATACATAGTCAACTGCCACCAGAATATAAGTGTTTGAGTATGATGGTGGGAAAGGTCCCATGAAGTCAATTCCCCATACATCAAACAACTCTATTTCCAAGATTCCTTGTTGAGGCATGGCGTAACCATGAGGCAGATTACCAGCTCTTTGGCAACTGTCACAATTACGTACAAACTCTCGGGAATCTTTATAGAGTGTGGGCCAATAGAAGCCACATTGGAGGACCTTGGTGGCTGTTCGCTCACCTCCGAAATGACCTCCATATTGAGATCCATGGCAATGCCATAAGATTCTCTGTGCTTCCTCTCTAGGGACACACCTACGGATAATTCCGTCTGCACATCTCTTAAAGAGATAGGGCTCATCCCACAAGTAGTACTTTGCATCAGTAATTAGTTTCTTTTTTTGTATTCTATTGTACTCCTTGGGTATGAACCTTGCAGCTTTATAGTTTGCAATATCGGCAAACCATGGTGCTTCCTGAATGGCAAATAGATGCTCATCAGGGAATGTCTCAGAGATCTCAAGGAAGGGGAGGGACGTCCCTTCCACTGGCTCAATCCGGGACAGATGATCAGCTACTTGGTTCTCTGTCCCTTTTCTGTCTCTTATTTCTATATCAAACTCTTGCAGAAGCAATACCCATCTGATGAGCCTGGGTTTTGAATCCTGCTTTGTGAGTAGATACTTAAGAGCAGCATGGTCAGTGTACACAATCACCTTTGATCCTACTAAGTAGGATCTGAACTTGTCAATGGCGTAAACCACTGCAAGTAATTCCTTTTCTGTGGTTGTGTAATTTTTCTGGGCATCATTTAAAACGCGACTGGCATAATAAATGACATGCAGAAGCTTGTCGTGCCTCTGTCCCAGTACTGCACCAATGGCATGATCACTGGCATCACACATTAACTCAAATCGCAATGTCCAGTCTGGTGCAGAAATGACTGGTGCTGTGACCAGCTTAGCTTTCAGCGTGTCAAACGCCTGTAGGCATGCTGTGTCAAACACAAATGGCGTGTCAGCAGCTAGCAGATTGCTTAGAGGTTTTGCGATTTTTGAAAAATCCTTTATAAACCTCCTATAGAATCCTGCATGCCCCAGAAAGCTTCTGATTGCCTTAACATTGGCAGGTGGTAGTAATTTTTCAATTACCTCTATTTTTGCTTGATCTACCTCTATTCCCTTGTTCGAGATTTTATGCCCAAGAACAATTCCTTCAGTCACCATGAAGTGACACTTTTCCCAGTTTAAAATTAGGTTGGTTTCTTGGCATCTTTTCAGAACAAGTTTCAGGTGATCAAGACAGGAGCTGAATGAGTCTCCATATACTGAGAAGTCATCCATGAAGACTTCCAGAAATTTTTCCACCATATCAAAGAAAATAGAGAGCATGCATCTCTGGAAGGTTGCAGGTGCATTGCATAGCCCAAAGGGCATCCTTCTATAAGCAAACACTCCGGATGGACATGTGAATGCTGTTTTCTCTTGATCCTGGGGATCTACTGCAATCTGGTTATAGCCTGAGTAGCCATCCAAAAAGCAGTAATAATCATGACCTGCTAGTCTCTCTAGCATCTGGTCTATGAATGGTAAAGGAAAATGATCCTTTCTAGTGGCTGTATTGAGCCTTCTGTAGTCAATACACATGCGCCACCCTGTAACTGTTCTTGTAGGAACCAGTTCATTTTTTTCATTATGAATCACTGTCATGCCTCCTTTTTTTGGGACGACTTGAACAGGGCTCACCCAGGGGCTATCAGAAATGGGATAAATAATCCCAGCCTCTAGTAATTTGGTGACCTCTTTCTGCACCACTTCCTTCATGGCTGGATTTAGCCGCCTCTGTGGTTGAACCACTGGTTTGGCATTATCCTCCAATGGGATTTTGTGCATGCATCTAGCTGGGCTTATGCCCTTAAGATCACCTATGGATCACCCAAGAGCTGTCTTGTGTGTCCTTAGCACTTGAATAAGTGCTTCCTCTTCCTGTGAATTTAAGGCAGAGCTTATGATCACTGGAAAAGTGTCACCCTCTCCTAGAAATGCATATTTCAAGGATGGTGACAGTGGCTTGAGCTCTGGTTTAGGAGGTTTTTCCTCTTTCAGAAGAAAGTTCAGAGGCTCTTTCATGTCCCCTGAATCCTCCAAATCAGGCTGAACATCTTTAAAGATGTTTTCCAACTCTGATTCGAGACTCTCAGCCATGTTGATCTCTTCTACCAAAGAGTCAATAAGGTCAACTTTCATGCAGTCTGTTGATGTGTCTGGATGCTGCATGGCTTTGACAGCGTTCAATTTGAACTCGTCATCGTTGACTCTCAGGGTTATTTCCCCCTGCTGGACGTCAATGAGGGATCGTCCAGTTGCTAGGAAGGGTCTTCCTAGAATGAGAGTAGCACTCTTGTGCTCCTCCATTTCCAGCACAACAAAGTCAGTGGGAAAGGCGAATGGCCCAACTCTGACAATCATGTCCTCAATCACGCCTGATGGGTATTTAGTGGAACCATCAGCAAGTTGGAGACATATCCGGGTTGGTTTAACTTCTTCAGTTAAGCCAAGCTTCCTGATAGTGGATGCAGGTATTAGGTTGATGCTTGCCCCAAGATCGCATAAGGCTGTCTTGGTACAATCACCTTCCAATATGCATGGTATCAGAAAACTCCCAGGGTCTTTAAGCTTTTCAGGAAAGCTTTTCAGAATGACTGTACTGCATTCTTCAGTGAGGAGAACTCTTTCTGTTTCTCTCCACTCCTTCTTATGACTCAAGATCTCTTTCATGAACTTGGCATAAGAAGGTATTTGCTCAAGTGCCTCTGCAAAAGGAATCTTTATTTCAAGAGTCCTTAGATAATCTGCAAAGCGAGCAAATTGCTTATCCTGCTCCTCTTTCCGGAGTTTTTGAGGATAAGGTATCTTGGCTTTATATTCCTCAACCTTAGTGGTTAAAGAAGCCCTTTTAGAGGGGTTGTTATCAGCACTTGTGTGTGTCTGATCCCTCACTGGCAATTGAATGCCAGAGTCAGAAGCTGGAGTGACGTTAGATGCCAGCTCACTGTCTGTTCCTGGCGCCTGAACACCAGAAATGTGCCCCTGTTGGGCGTTCAATGCCAGATTCTTGCCCATTTCTGGCGTTGAACGCCAATCCTGCCTTGTTTCTGGCGCTGAACGCCAGTTTTGGGCATGGTCTGGGCGTTCAGCGCCAGCCTTCCACCCATTTCCTGGCATTTTAGTGCCAGAATTATTTTTCCCTGGGCTCTTACTGTCCTCAGGGGAATCTTTGGTGGGTTGCTTATTTCTTGAATTTTTGATGCCTCGAGGTGGGGTATTTAATGTTTTCCCACTTCTTAATTGAACTGCTTGGCATTCTTCTGCTATTTGCTTTGATAGCTGCTGCTTTGTTTGCTTAAACTGTTCTTCCATATGTATATTAGCTATCCTTGTCTCTTGTAACCTGTCTTTGAATTCAGCTAGCTGCTTTGTTAGAAAATCTAATTGCTGATTGAATTCAGCAGCTTGTTTTACAGTACTGAATTCAGCAGTTACTGTTTTAACCTCTTCATTCATGGAAGGGTTGCTGCTTAGATACAGATGCTGATTCCTGGCAACTGTATCAATGAGCTCTTGAGCCTCTTCGATTGTCTTTCTCATATGGATAGATCCACCAGCTGAGTAATCTAAACACATCTGAGCTCCTTCTGCAAGCCCATAGTAGAAGATGTCTAACTGAACCCACTCTGAAAACATTTCAGAGGGGCATTTTCGTAGCATCTCTCTGTATCTCTCCCAGGCATCATAAAGAGATTCATTATCTCCTTGTTTAAAGCCTTGGATGTCCAGCCTTAGCTGTGTCATCCTTTTTGGAGGGAAATATTGATTCAGGAATTTTTCTGTCAGCTGTTTCCATGTTCTTATGCTGGCCTTAGGTTGGTTATTTAACCACCTCTTAGCTTGATCTTTTACAGCAAATGGAAACAGTAATAGTCTGTAGACATCCTGATCTATTTCCTTATCATGTACTGTGTCAGCAATCTGTAGAAACTGTGCCAGAAACTCTGTAGGTTCTTCCTGTGGAAGACCGGAATACTGACAACTTTGCTGCACCATGATAATGAGCTGAGGATTCAACTCAAAGCTACTAACTCCAATGGAGGGTATGCATATGCTACTCCCATATGAAGCAGTAGAGGGGTTAGAATATGACCCCAGAGTCCTCCTGGACTGTTCATTTCCACTTATGTCCATGATGGATTTCTATGGATATAACTTGGACTGATTTATCTTTTTATTTATTTTATTTTATAAGAAGTAAATACTTAAATAAAATAAAATAACTAAAAAGAATTTGAATTTTGAAAATTATTTTATATATATATTTTTTTTTCGTAAAAAAAAAAATTTAAAAATAATTAGTTAAAAAAAATGAAATTTTTGAAAAAGAGGGGAGATATTTTCGAAAATTTGAGAGAGAGAGTTAGTTAGGTAGTTTTGAAAAAGTTAAGAAACAAACAAAAAGTTGGTTAGTTAGTTGAAACAAATTTTGAAAAGATAGGGAGTTAGAAAAGATATTTTGAAAAGATATTTTTTGAATTTAGTGAGGAGAGAGAAAAACAATAAGATAGTACAAGATTTAAAATTTTTAGATCTAATGCTCCTTGTTTTCGAAAATTTTGGAGGGAAAAACACCAAGGAACACCAAACTTAAAAATTTTAAGATCAAGACACAAGGAAAACTCAAGAACACTTTGAAGACTCACAAGAACACAAGAACATGAAGGAAGAACACCAAACTTAAAATTTTTAGAAAACCAAACCAAAATTTTCGAAAATCAAAGGGGAATCAACAAGAAAACACCAAACTTAAAGTTTGGCACAAGATTTAATAGAAAAAAAATATTTTTGAAAAAGAAGGTTTTGAAAAGAGTATAAAAGAGTCTAATCCAATCAAATTAATGTTCTAGCCAAATGAGTTATGGGACCTTCAAAAATTTTAAGAAAGATTATTTTTGAAAACACCAAACTTAATGTTTGGCACAGGATTTAATAGAAAAATTATTTTTGAAAAAGGTTTTTAAAAAATATGATAGCCAATTATCATGAACATAAACACCACGTTCTAAATAACTGAGCTATAAATTTAAAGTGTTTTAACAAGGGATAAATAATAAAAGACTCTAAACCAAAAAAAGAGAAAATTTTTCCTAATCTAAGCAACAAAATAATCCGTCAGTTGTTCAAACACGAACAATCCCCGGCAACGGCGCCAAAAACTTGGTGCACGAAATTGTTACTTGGTGCACAAAATTGTTACTCTCTTACAATTTAGCACACATTACTCTCTTACAATTTCGCACAGATGACCAGCAAGTGCACTGGGTCGTCCAAGTAATACCTTACGTGAGTAAGGGTCGAATCCCACAGAGATTGTTGGTTTGAAGCAATCTATGGTTATCTTGTAAATCTTAGTCAGGAAGTCAATTATGTTTATCAGTTGAATTATGAATAACCAGTAGAGCATAAATTAAAAGTTACTTGTTGTGTAGTAATGGAGAATATGTTGGAGTTTTGGAGATGCTTTGTCTTCTGAATCTCTGCTTTCCTCTGTCTTCTGATTCACGCACGCACGTCCTCCTATGGCAAGCTGTGTGTTGGTGGATCACCGTTGTCAATGGCTACCTTCCATCCTTCCAGTGAAAACTACGCTCACGCGCTCTGTCACAGCACGGCTAATCACCGGTTGGTTCTCGATCCGGTTGGAATAGGATTTACTATCCTTTTGCATCTGTCACTAACGCCCAGCCTTCAGGAGTTTGAAGCTCGTCACAGTCATTCAATCCTTGAATCCTACTCGGAATGCCACAGACAAGGCTTAGACTTTCCGGATTCTCATGAATGCCGCCATCAGTTCTAGCTTATACCACGGATATTCTGATTAAAGAATCTAAGAGACACTCATTCAATCGGATATAGAACGGAGGTGGTTGTCAGGCACACGTTCGTGGGTTGAGGAAGGTGATGAATGTCACAGATCATCACCTTCATCACAGTTAAGTGCGAATGAACATCTTAGATAGGAACAAGCGTGTTTGAATGGAAAACAGAAATACTTGCATTAATTCATTGAGACACAGCAGAGTTCCTCACCCCCAACAATGGGGTTTAGAGACTCATGCCGTCAGAGAATACAAAGTTTAGATCTGAAAATGTCATGAGATACAAAATAAGTCTCTAAAAGTTGTTTAAATACTAAACTAGTAGCCTAGGGTTACAAAATATGAGTGGACTATGATGGATGATGCAGAGATCCACTTCTAGGGCCCACTTGGTGTGCTGGGGCTGAGACTTTAAGCAATCCACGTGCAGAGGCCATTTGTGGAGTTGAACGCCAGTTTTGTGCCAGTTTGGGCGTTCAACTCCAGTTTTTGATCCTTTTCTGGCGCTGGACGCCAGATTTGGGCAGAGGACTGGCGTTGAACGCCAGTTTACGTCATCTATTCTTATGCAAAGTATGGACTATTATATATTGCTGGAAAGCCCTAGATGTCTACTTTCCAACGCAATTGGAAGCACGCCATTTCGAGTTCTGTAGCTCCAGAAAATCCACTTTGAGTGCAGGGAGGTCAGAATCCAACAGCATCAGCAGTCCTTTTTCAGCCTGAATCAGATTTTTGCTCAGCTCCTTCAATTTCAGCCAGAAAAATACCTGAAATTACAGAAAAACACACAACTCATAGTAAAGTCCAGAAATATGAATTTTTCCTAAAAACTACTAGAAATAGACTAAAAACTAACTAAAACATACTCTAAACTATATGAAATTATCCCCAAAAAGCGTATAAAATATCCGCTCATCAATGGCGGAAAGGGGCTTGTGAGTATGGTGGTCCAAAGTCATGTTGAGGAAAGGGTTCATAGGCATATGGTGGTGGTTGTTGATAGTTCACTGGAGGTGGTTGTTGCCATGAGGGTTGATCAAATCCTTGTGGCTCCTCCCATCTTTGATTGTTCCAACCTTGATGCCTATTCTCATTGTAATTTCTTCTTCCTGCAACATTATTGTAACCAGACTCATAGCCAAAGGGGTGAGAGTTCATAGTAGTAAAAAAAAAATTAAAAATGAAAAAAAATAAAAATAAATTTAAATTAAAAGGTTATTTAAATTTTGAAATTTGAAATTTGAAATTTGAAAATTTTTAAATTTAAATTTTGAAAATTTTTAAATTTGAATTTTGAAAATTGATTTTTGAAATAAGATAAGATAAGATAAAAATTTTAAAAATAAAAATCTAAATTTTTTTTCGAAAAAAATTAATTAAAAATATTTTTGAATTTAATGAGGAAAGAGAAAAACAATAAAATGACACCAAATTTCAAATTTTTAGATCAAAAATGAAGAAAACAACTAAGAACAGCTTGAAGGTCAAGATGAACGTGAAGAACAACTTGAAGATCAAGATGAACACTAAGAACAAATTTTTGAATAAATTTTTTTTAATAACTAAATAAAAACAAATAACCTCCTAATTTATGGAAAAGCAAAAATAAAAACAAAAATAAAAACAAATAAACAAGCAAAAGTAAAAAAAAATATTTACAATAACCAATAATAAGGCACACGTTTGCAATTCCCCGGCAACGGCGCCATTTTGATGTTAGGATTTTTTGCCAGTAAAGAATGTCATAAAAACAGTCGCGTTGTAGATATAGTCTCTAAACCGACAAAAATCCCTTCGTACAAATGTTTTGGTTGTCACAAGTAACAAACCCCTTTGAAATTGATAACCGAGTATTCAAACCTCGGGTCGTCTTCTCAAGGAATTGCAGGGAGGTATGTTCTTATTATTGGTTATGAGTTTGTAAATTGGGGTTTTGGAAGTAAGGTGGGAATATGTTATATGACAAATAAAATAAAATAATAATAATAAAATAAACTCTTGGCAAAGTATGAAGAACTGGAATTCCTATCCTAGTTATCCTTATCAAGTGTGAAGAGAATTGGATTTTATTCCCACTTGGTCAGCCTTTCTTAAACAAAGGAAGGTTAAGTGGACTGATTAGCTTCATTTTCAAGTCCTAGTCAACTCCTGTGGAGAGACTAGTGTTAGAGCAATCCTAGCTAAAACAAAATCTGCCAATTTCAATCACTTGCTGAGTTTGATAACTCAAGTACTACCAATTACTTGACTAAAGCCAAAAGGGAGAAAAATATCTAAATTAAATTAAAAGCATTAATATAAGCAAAGCAATCTTAAATCTGAAAATACCTCGAATTGCATTAACAAAAGAAATTAAATCTGGCATAGATGTTCATAAATTAAATTGAGAAAATAAATAAAAATAAAAAACCTGGGATTGAGAGTCACTCCTAAAAACAAAGAGAAATCCTAAATCCTAATCCTAAGAGAGAGAAGAGAGAGGAGAGAACCTCTCTCTCTAAAAACTACATCTACTCCTAAAATTGTAAATATGAGAGCCTCTTTATGAATGGGTGCAGTCCCCCACTTTATAGCCTCTAATCTGTGTTTTCTGGGCTGTAAACTGGGTTAGAAACAGTCCAGAATTCGCTGGTTTCGAATTTTGCCACGCTGGATTTCCGTCACTGCGACGTGGCTGCATGGATCACGCGGTCGCATCACCTAACTTCAGGAAAACTATAACATATTATATATCAAATCGAAGCCCCGGACGTTAGCTTTCCAACGCAACTGGAACCGCGTCGTTTGGACCTCTATAGCTAAAGTTATAGCCATTTGAGTGCAAAGAGGTCAGGCTGGACAGCTTAGCAATTTCTCCAACTTATTGTATTCCTTCCACTTTTGTATGCTTCCTTTCCATCCTCTGAGTCATTCCTGCCCTATAATCTCTGAAAGCACTTAACACACATATCAAGGCATCTAATTATAATGAGAGAGGATTAATAATTAACAATTTAAAGCTCAAAGAAGCATGTTTTCAATCAAAGCACATAATTAGGAAGGCCCAATGTAAAACCATGCAAATAGTATGAATAAGTGGGTAAAGAGTTGATGAAATCCACTCAATTGAGCACAAGATAAACCATAAAATAGTGGTTTATCATGGAGCTTGCAATTTCATTAAAAATGCCTCCCCCTAAGTTGCCATCATCCTTCACAACATTCAAGTGGGTAAAATTCATATCCCTTAGCTTTCTAATTCCACTTAAATATGGGCTACTGGAGATGGATGGTCAACTTAGAACTCTTTGTGACATTAAGAGTAAGAGGAAGATGGTCAGTGGTAAGAACTGTCCTGCAAGGTTCATTATGGTTGGAAGCTTTAAGTTTAAACGCAAAGGTTGGTGTAGAGCTCAACTGAATGGGTCTAGGAAGTTGTTTAGCCGCTTTAGTGAGAATTCAAATTGCTTGCTACCCGGATGGAATCATGATGATCAACACAAAGACGAGTGTAAAAGCAAGGTTTGGAATCCTGGAATATGTTCTGACATCCAACACCCCGGGAGCCTAAGAATCTGTTTGAAGCTGCTCAAAGGCTTCACGTGCCTTGTTTGGGATCCCGGAGGATATTGGAATCACAAACATTGGTGGAGATTCCTGGATGAGTTCAAGCGCAAGCCACCATAACAGGAAGCTCATCAAATGTCCAACTTAAGGACTTTAACTAAAAGTGCTAGGTGGGAGACAACCCACCATGGTGATGACAAGTCATCTTAGCCTAGTTTCACTAGTCTTTTTCTTTTGTTTTCATTTAGTTTTATGCACTTTCTTGCATTATAAATTAGCCATTTGAATTGGAATTGCTTGGTTTCCTTAAATCAATCAACCACCTTTTAATTGATACAAAATCATGAGGTTCAAGCCAACTTTTGTTGATAATTAATTGATTTATAAACCTTGTGAATTTTGTGATACTTTGATGCTTGTTTTGATTACTTGTAGGTGAAGAAAGGAAACAAAAGGTGTGCCAACATTATGGAAGAAGGTTGCAAGAATGGGTTTGAGAAAATGGAATTCACATTTGAGCTAACGTTTGCCTCAAACGTCAACTCAAACGTGAGTAGCAGTTGAAGAACACCCTGGGGAAAAGCCAATGTTTGCGCCAACGTTTGCCTCAAACGTTGAGGTCAAACGTTGGCTGAAGAATGAAGCTCCTGGAAAGCAACGTTTGAGCCAACGTTTGCCTCAAACGTGAGGTCAAACGTTGGCTCCAAAAGAGAAGGGAATTGAAGCTCCTGGGAAGGCAACGTTTGCGCCAACGTTTGCCTCAAACGTGAGGTCAAACGTTGGCGCCAAAGAGAAGAGAAATGGCATCCCTGGAGGCAGCAACGTTTGAGCCAACGTTTGACTCAAACGTGAGGTCAAACGTTGGCACCAAACAGCATGAAAGGGCATACTTCAAACAAGAATAACTTGAGTTGTAGATATCCAATTGAGGTGATTTCAAGTGGGTTAGAAAGCTGACATACAGAGCTTTCCAACCATATATAATAGTCTCTATTGGGCACAAAATTGGCAACACGACAAGAGGACAAAGTAGCCCCCAAGAAGCATACAAGAAGGGAGGTCCATGTTTGAGCTCACGTTTGACCTCAAACGTTGAGCCAAACGTGGAAGACAGCACACGGCCTAGCTGCATAATGCCTCACTCAAGTAACGTTTGAGTCAACGTTTGCCTCAAACGTTGGCTCAAACGTGAATGGTTCATGGACTGGTTCACTAATGGATTTCCTCCCAACACCAAGAGCAATCAACAGAGGCTACTATCAACCCAATTCCATCAAGGCTAAAAGTCCAATTCAAGGCTTAATGATCATTTGAAGAAAGCGTATACATAGCTTAGGATTTGAAGTTTTAGAGAAGAGTTTTTGGTTTTAGAGTTTTCTTTAAGAGCTTCCCTTTTCGTTTTTCAGAATAGCTTTCTTTTCCGTTTTGCTCAGAGTTCATTTTATTTTTCTCAGCATTGTTGTTTAATTCAAGAGAATTTGGGAGGAGAATTGATCTCTCTTCTTCCTTGTTCTTGCCCAGCATTCTTTACTTTTCTTGTCTTGGATTTTGGGTGGAGAATTGAAGAAATTCTGTTTCAATCTCACCTTGGGATCTTGTTTAATTTTCTGCTAAATTGAATTTCAGTTTCAGTTCATTGCTTTTCATCTACTTTCTTTGCAATTTACAATTTCCTTTGCAATTGTTCTTGTTGGATCTAGGAAGGCATTGAGATCTAGACTTGGTTTTCTAGTCTCTTGGGTCCTGAGATCCGAATTTCCCATTTCCCATTCCCTGTTTTGCTCATTTACAATTCTGTTTCTAGATCTGATTCAATCCAAGTGTTCTTCTATTCCTCTGCTTGTTGCAATTTTTCATTTCCGTGTTTAATTTCTGCAAATCCAACTCCCCATTCCCTTTACAATTCAAGTCATTTACATTTCTTGCACTTTAAGATTTTGCAATTTACATTCCTTGCGTTCTAAGTTTCTGCCATTTAACTTCTTGTTCTTTAAGATTCAGCACTTTAATTCCTATTCTCTTTAATTTCATGCCAATTACCCATTCCCTTTACTTTTCATGCAATTTAATTTCTGTTAATCATAAATCACTCAACCAACACTTGATTCGCTTGACTAAATCAACCACTAAACTAAAATTGCTCAATCCTTCAATCCCTGTGGGATCGACCTCACTCACGTGAGTTATTATTACTTGATGCGACCCGGTGCACTTGTCGGTGAGTTTTGTGTCGGATCGTTTTCCGCCCATCAAGTTTTTGGCGCCGTTGCCGGGGATTGAATAGATTGACAATGATTAAGTGAAGTGGCAATTTAGATCAAGCACTTTTTCTTTAATTTTTGACTGACACACTAACTGTTTGAATTTTTGCCTGAGCTAATTGAAACCTCACTTTAGCAATAGAGTGAAGTTTCCTTGGTTTATCTTGTTGAATATGATTCTCATAGCTTGATAAATAAACGAGAGAAGTGATTTTCGTTCATTAATCTCTCAAGTTTACCAACTGTTTGACACATGGTGTCAACTAATCCTCTAACTACATTCTGGCATGAGAATATCCAATTTTCATTTGGATTGTTTGTGATTGTGCAGGTCATGGAGGAAAGGAATCCTACAGCAAGAGGAGAAAAACTGAGGCATTATGATTTCCAGCCTCCATAATCAAAGAGCAAGATGTCAAGCTAGTGACAATAAAAGAGCGCTTGTTGGGAGGCAACCCAACCAGAGGTAGTTTTCTTTCCATAGTTACTTTAATAAAAAGGTTAATTAACCTCATCTATATTGCAAGAAGCTAAGTTTGGTGTTGCACACCAAAACAATATAAGGGAGAATGAAGGATTCTAAGTTTGGTGTTCCACCAAAATTTCATCATATAACATATTCTCACCTTCTGCATAATGCTAGCTTCAAGCATTTAGACAAACTAGTTAACCATTCTGCTGTTTTTAGTTTAATTGCCTTTGAAAAAGAAAAAGAGTTTCACAGCTGGTTAGTTTGATGAACAAGAATCATTGGCAAGGTACTAAGTTTGGTGTTCCCACACCAAAGTAAGTATAAAGGCCCACAAATAAATCATGCAGACTAACCATTGTTTCCAAGTGCTTAGGGAACAAGCAACTTTCAATATCATTGCAGAGGTCCATACAAGCTTTTGGAAGGGTTAAACATCATCAACCAAAGAAACAAGGGATGAACCTAAAGGCCAGCAATAATGATGATGAGAAGAAGGAAAGCAAGTGAACTCCAAAAGGTTGTATTGTTAAGTGATTATCTTACATCAAACACTGCTATGATTGAGAGTGGTTTAGTTTCCCTGATTATCTGTCTGCATAGCATAGTTTTTCTGTAATTCAATAAGCAAGATGCTTGATCATTCACAACATTTTTCTCTTCAAAACTTGTTTGCACTCAATGTTCAAAAAAAATTGCATCACATGAAAGTTCTTTGAAAACAAGGATTGAGGAATTAAACAATTTTGAGGCAAGCAAAAGATTAGGAGAAGTGGCGGTTCTAGTTGTATGATTATGTATTGAGGTTGCATGCTTGTGAAAACTTGCATGGGAGCTCATAGGCAGGACATGAAGTTCAAAGAAGTATTGTGGAGATTCTAAAAAATCTATTGATCTAAGAAGCAGCAAACAAAACAAAAGAAAATAAAGAAAATAGAAAAGCAAAAAGAACATGGCCCAAGGCTCTGAGCATCAATTACTAGGCAGAAAAAGAAAGAAGAAACAAAACTCAAAGAGTTGTTAGCCTAGTAAATGCTTGTGGTTGAGCTGTGTCAAGGAAAGAGGCTTGAGCAAGTAAATCCTTAGGGGTGCTTTAACACCTAATACCTTAAAACCAACTGGTTTAGGAGTATTGATTGAAAGCTTATCTAAAGAGCCGCTTTGAGACATGACACTTAGAGTCAAGGCCAAAGCACAGAAACTATAAGCTGCTTCAAGGTGACTACATATAAAGAGATCTCCATGATACCATTTGGATGAAAATCCTAAGACCTAAGACTCCCAATATGTGAGGACTAGTGAGCACTGAAACCCTTGCATGAGCATATGATTTAGAGTTCACCCCACTGACACTTAATCACTTCACTCACAGGACCTTACAATTTATTTTTCAATCCGTCTTAAGTGAAAGAACCTATGAGCATAATTCATTTCTTGCTTGGGGACAAGCAAGCTTTAAGTTTGGTGTTGTGATGACAAGTCATCTTAGCCTAGTTTCACTAGTCTTTTTCTTTTGTTTTCATTTAGTTTTATGCACTTTCTTGCATTATAAATTAGCCATTTGAATTGGAATTGCTTGGTTTCCTTAAATCAATCAACCACCTTTTAATTGATACAAAATCATGAGGTTCAAGCCAACTTTAGTTGATAATTAATTGATTTATAAACCTTGTGAATTTTGTGATACTTTAATTGGTTGTTTTGATTACTTGTAGGTGAAGAAAGGAAACAAAAGGTGTGCCAACATTATGGAAGAAGGTTGCAAGAATGGGTTTGAGAAAATGGAATTCACATTTGAGCTAACGTTTGCCTCAAACGTCAACTCAAACGTGAGTAGCAGTTGAAGAACACCCTGGGGAAAAGCCAATGTTTGCGCCAACGTTTGCCTCAAACGTTGAGGTCAAACGTTGGCTGAAGAATGAAGCTCCTGGAAAGCAACGTTTGAGCCAACGTTTGCCTCAAACGTGAGGTCAAACGTTGGCTCCAAAAGAGAAGGGAATTGAAGCTCCTGGGAAGGCAACGTTTGCGCCAACGTTTGCCTCAAACGTGAGGTCAAACGTTGGCACCAAAGAGAAGAGAAATGGCATCCCTGGAGGCAGCAACGTTTGAGCCAACGTTTGACTCAAACGTGAGGTCAAACGTTGGCACCAAACAGCATGAAGGGGCATACTTCAAACAAGAATAACTTGAGTTGTAGATGTCCAATTGAGGTGATTTCAAGTGGGTTAGAAAGCTGACATTCAGAGCTTTCCAACCATATATAATAGTCTCTATTGGGCACAAAATTGGCAACGCGACAAGAGGACAAAGTAGCCCCCAGGAAGCATACAAGAAGGGAGGTCCACGTTTGAGCTCACGTTTGACCTCAAACGTTGAGCCAAACGTGGAAGACAGCACACGGCCTAGCTGCATAATGCCTCACTCAAGTAACGTTTGAGTCAACGTTTACCTCAAACTTTGGCTCAAACGTGAATGGTTCATGGCCTGGTTCACTAATGGATTTCCTCCCAACACCAAGAGCAATCAACAGAGGCTACTATCAACCCAATTCCATCAAGGCTAAAAGCCCAATTCAAGGCTTAATGATCATTTGAAGAAAGTGTATAAATAGCTTAGGATTTGAAGTTTTAGAGAAGAGTTTTTGGTGTTAGAGTTTTCTTTAAGAGCTTCCCTTTTCGTTTTTCAGAATAGCTTTCTTTTCCGTTTTGCTCAGAGTTCATTTTATTTTTCTCAGCATTGTTGTTTAATTCAAGAGAATTTGGGAGGAGAATTGATCTCTCTTCTTCCTTGTTCTTGCCCAGCATTCTTTACTTTTCTTGTCTTGGATTTTGGGTGGAGAATTGAAGAAATTCTGTTTCAATCTCACCTTGGGATCTTGTTTAATTTTCTGCTAAATTGAATTTCAGTTTCAGTTCATTGCTTTTCATCTACTTTCTTTGCAATTTACAATTTCCTTTGCAATTGTTCTTGTTGGATCTAGGAAGGCATTGAGATCTAGACTTGGTTTTCTAGTCTCTTGGGTCCTGAGATCCGAATTTCCCATTTCCCATTCCCTGTTTTGCTCATTTACAATTCTGTTTCTAGATCTGATTCAATCCAAATGTTCTTCTATTCCTCTGCTTGTTGCAATTTTACATTTCCGTGTTTAATTTCTGCAAATCCAACTCCCCATTCCCTTTACAATTCAAGTCATTTACATTTCTTGCACTTTAAGATTTTGCAATTTACATTCCTTGCGTTCTAAGTTTCTGCCATTTAACTTCTTGTTCTTTAAGATTCAGCACTTTAATTCCTATTCTCTTTAATTTCATGCCAATTACCCATTCCCTTTACTTTTCATGCAATTTAATTTCTGTTAATCACAAATCACTCAACCAACACTTGATTCGCTTGACTAAATCAACCACTAAACTAAAATTGCTCAATCCTTCAATCCCTGTGGGATCGACCTCACTCACGTGAGTTATTATTACTTGATGCGACCCGGTGCACTTGCCGGTGAGTTTTGTGTCGGATCGTTTGCCGGTGAGTTATTATTACTTGATGCGACCCGGTGCACTTGCGACCGCGTCACCCACACGACCGCGTCGCCAACGTCGCACAACCTATCCAGATTAGTGCCAATTTTCTTATCTTTTCTGCTCCGAATCCTTATTCTTCTTATCTTTTCTTATTTCTTTATTCTTCCTTTCTTATTTTCTCTTACTTCCATTCTATTTTATTTAATTTATTTGCATACTTTCATTCATTGCATATTTTTATTTTTCTAAAAATTATTATTGGTGTTCAAATGTTCTTATTCAACTGTTATTTCTTTTCTGGTATTATCTTAGTGCTTATGACTTGTTTTATTCTGGTTAGGTAATATTATTTAAATCAATGCCAATCTTTTATACCTGTATTACTTTTGTATTAATTTTTAATTTATATTATCTTTCCTTCCCCACTCTCTTCCCCATTGTTGCACATTCTGCACCACTGGTATGCCATGGCTTCTATTGTTTTCTCACTTACATGTTGTAGCTACCATGTAAATGAGACCCTTTTCATTTGGCATTAACCCAACCATACTTCATTTATTTTCTTATCTCTATTATTGGGTAACCTTTCTTTCTTTTTTTCTTTCAGGATGGCCACCAGGAAGAGAACCGGAAGACGTTTACATGGGAAGACAGACAAGTCCATCTGCACAATCCTTAGAGAAAAGCAACAGTTGAAACAACCCATCCACCTGCACATCTCAGCATGCACCGAGGACGGTGCAATCTTTAAGTGTAGGGAGGTTGATACCGATCTCCGTGAGTTAGTACATCCCTGTCTCAACACCAATGTTTTAATTTTCTTCGTTAAATTAGTTGTTGCATTTGTATATTTATTTGATTTTATGCATTTAGTTACTGCTTGGTTAAAATAATAAGTTTCTTTTTAAGACCCTATCTTTGAAAAAAATTTCAATAATTTAAATTGAAAAAAAAAATTTATGTTAAAACTTGTTTGAAGTTGTATTTGGAACATGGTTTTTAAGCCAAAGAACACACAACCTGTGAGATTTGAGCTTATTTATATGGTTACATTATTTAACCATACATATTTTATTCCTGTTGTTTCCTTCTCTATGATTGTAATCTATTTTTTTTGTTCCATTCTATATGTCCAATATTTAGTGTATTTACATGCTTGCATATGATTGAGGCTATTGTTTGATTTTAGCTCACTTATCCCAAAATTAGCCTACCTTTTACATCACCCTTGTTAGCCCCCTTGAGCTTTTAAATCCCTTCTGTTTTATAACCACGTTACTAGCCTTAAGCAGAAAAACAAAATAAGAATCCTAAGTTGAATCCTTTGTTAGCTTAAGATAGATATTATGTAAAATTTAAGTGTGAAAAATTTTATGGGAACATGGGATGATATGAAAAAGTAAGGAATTAAATTGAATAAGTTATTTGAAAATTTCGGAAGTATGCTCATGTGAAATCAAAATAATTAAATTACCATGTGCATTGAAGAAAAATATATTAAGTAATTAAATAAGGGGATAGAAAAAAAAAAGAAGAAAAGAAAAATGAAAAAAAAACCCCAAATGCAAAATAAAAAAAAATTCAATGCACATGGGACAAAATTCAAAAATAAGTTTGATACATGAGCATGTAATACAAAAGTGGGAAAATTTTGGGTAGCTAGGTAAAGTATTTTTAAATTATATAAAGTATGTATATGTTAGGTGAGATCTTAGACTAATCAAGGATTCACTTTGTTAGCTCACTTAGCCTTATATATATATACCCTCACCATTACCTTAGCCCTATTACAACCTTGAAAAGACCTCATGATGTTTGCATTGGTACATTAAATTTTTGTTGATTGGTTAGATGAAGAACAAGGTTTAGAAAGCATGACTAGAGAAGAGTAGAGTGAATTACCCTATACACTTGAGAGATTAGAGTGATATACACTTCCAGTGAGGGTTCAACGCTTAAATTCTATGTTCCCTGCTTTCATGAGCTGTCTTCTTAAAAGTTCATTTGCTTTTTATTGTATGATTTGAATCAGTGGAAATTGGTTTGTATTTGCCTTGGAGAACTTATTTACTCTTAACCAAGTAAGTAAAAGCATTTAGCATGTAGTTGCATTTCATACCATTCCTCTTCATCTTTATAGCTTCTCTTGAGCTTAGCATGAGGACATGCTAGTGTTTAAGTGTGGGAAGGTTGATAAACCACTATTTTATGGTTTATCTTGTACTCAATTGAGTGGTATTTATTAACTCTTTACCCACTTATTCATACTATTTGCATGGTTTTATATTTCCTTCCTAATTATGTGTTTTCGTTGAAAACATGCTTCTTTGATCTTATATTTGCTTATTATTAATCCTCTCTTATTACCATTAGATGCCTTGATATGTGTGTTAAGTGTTTTCAGATATTATAAGGCAGGAATGGCTTGGAGGATGGAAAGGAAGCATGCAAAAGTGGAAGGAATACAAGAAGTTGGAGAAATTGCTAAGCTGTCCAGCCTGACCTCTTCGCACTCAAACGACTATAACTTTAGCTACAGAGGTCCAACGACGCGGTTCCAGTTGCATTGGAAAGCTAACATCCGGGGTTTCGATTTGATATATAATATGCCATAGTTGCTCTAACGCTAGGCGACGCGAACACGTGACCCATGCGGCCGCGTCGCAGTGACGGAAATCAGCGTGTTTGAATTCTTCTCCAGCGATTTCTGGGCTGTTTCTGACCCAGTTTGCGGCCCAGAAAACACAGATTAGAGGATATAAAGTGGGGGAATACATCCATTCATAAAGAGGCTCTCATATTCACAATTTTAGGAGTAGATGTAGTTTTAAGAGAGAGAGGTTCTCTCCTCTCTCTTAGGATTAGGATTTAGGACTTCTCTTAGTTTTAGGAGTGACTCTCAATCCCAAGTTCTTTATTTTTATTTATTTTCCTAATTTAATTTATGAACTCTTCCTTGTTACATTTGATATCTTTATTAGAGTTAATTGAGGTATTTCAGATTTATGATTGCTTTCTTTTATTTATATAAATAATTTAGATTTTTCCCTTTTGGCTTTGGTTGAGTCATTGGAGACTCTTGAGTTATCAAACTCATTGTTAATTGAAAATTGGAATTCTTCAAGAATTAATTCGAGTTCCACTAACTCTGACTTTTCCCAAGGAAAGACTAGGACTTGAGGAATCAGAATTAATTCATCCACTTAACTTACCTTCATAGTTAGAGGTTAACAAAGTGGGAGAAAAAATCTAATTCTCATTACAATTGATAAGGGTAACTAGGATAGGACTTCCAGTTTTCATATCTTGCCAAGAGATTTTATTATTATTATTTTATTTTACTTGTTACTTAATTAACTTTTTACCTTGATCCAAAACCCCCAATTTACAAACTCATAACCAATAATAAATACACCTCCCTGCAATTCCTTGAGAAGACGACCCGAGGTTTAAATACTCGATTATCAATTTTAAAGGGGTTTGTTACTTGTGACAACTACAACTTTTGTAAGAAAGGTTGATTGCTTGGTTTAGTAACTATACTTACAACGAGAGTTTCTATAACCTCTAAACCATCAATCTTCAGTTCTTCAAGTCTCTTCTTGTCCCTTGGCTCTAGTCTGTGTTTCTGGGTCAAAAACTGGGTCCACACTCAGCCCAAAATCGCCCCCAGCGTCTTCTGCACTTTCTGCACGTGGCGCACGTCATGCGTATGCATCAGGTACGCGTACGCGTCAATGGTTTTCTTTGCGTGTCACGCGCAAGCATCAGGTACGCGCGCGCGTTGTTCCTCGCTGATCAGCTCCTTAGTTTCTTGTGTTCTTTCGATTTTTTCAAGCTTCCTTTCCATCCTCTAAGCCATTCATGGCCTATAAAGCTTGTAAACACTTAACACACAGATCACGGTATCGAATGGTATAAAGGAGAATTAAAATACACACTTTAAAGGCTTAGGAAGCAAGTTTTCAACCATAGAACAAAATTGGGAAGGAATTGTAAAATCATGCAAATTGTATGAATAAGTGTGCAAAAACTTGATAAAAATCACTCAAATTAGCACAAGATAAACCATAAAATAGTGGTTTATCAATCTCCCCACACTTAAACATTTGCATGTCCTCATGCTAAGCTCAAGGAGACAAAAAGAATGAATGGGGGAAAGTAAGACTCATGAGATGCAACCTATGTATTTGAATGCAACTATATGCTAAGATGTTTCTATCTACTTGGTTAAAAGTAAACAAGTTCTCCAAGACAAACATAAATCAGATTCCACTAATCCAAATCACACAGTAAAAGATAGGTAAACTTGTAAGAAGATAGCTCATGAAAGCCGGGAACATATAATCATGCATTGAACCCTCACTGAAAGTGTATATGCACTCTAATCTCTCAAGTGTCTAGGGTCAATCACTCTACTCTTCTCTACTCATACTTTCTAAAACTTTGTTCTTCATCTAACCAATCAACAAATATTTAGTGTACAAATGCAAACATCAAGAGGTCTTTTCATGGTTGTAATGGGGCTAAGAAAAGGGTGAGGATACATGTATGGCCAAGTGAGCTGTAATATGAATCTTTGACTAACCTAAGTTCTCACCTAACATACACAAGCTCTATATATATATGAAATTATTCCTAGCTATCCATAATCTCACTTTTGTATCTTTTACAATCTCATGTATCAAATTTTCTTTAGTTTCACCACATATGCATTAATCTTTTATTAAACTTAACATTGGGGTAATTTTATCCCCCATTTATTATTTATTTATTAATTTTTTTTAATCTTTTTTATGAACATGAAAGCAAACATAACATGTCAATGCATATGGTTTTTCTTGTTCCACATGAGTATGCACCCAAATTCCTAATATTTTTGTCAATAAGACACAACATATTCTCATCAACCCAAGTTCCCACATTTTCCCACACTTAGTTGACACACAATCTCTATCTTAAGCTAACCAATGATTCAAATGGGATAGTTTATTGTTTTTCCACTTAAGGCTAGCGATGTGGTAATATAAAGAACAAATTGGGATTAAAAGGCTCAACGTGGCAAACAAGGGTAATTGAAATGGTAGGCTATTTGGGATAAGTGAGCTAAAAATAATTAATGGCCTCAATCATATGTATGCATTCAAATACACTAAATAATGGACATATAGAATGGAACAAACTATAGATTACAATCATAGATAAGAAAACACACAAGAATAGAAATTATGGTTAAATAATGTAACCATATAATTAAGCTCAAAATCTCACAGGTTGTGTATTCTTGGCTATAATTCATGTTCCAAATTACAATATTCAGACAAGTTTAACAAAAATTTTCAATTTAAATTAGTGAAATACTATAAAATAGGATCTTGAAAAGAAACTCATTACTTTAACCAAGCAAAACATACATGCAGCAATTATTATCATGCAATCTATCCTATTTAACAAATGAAAAAGTCAAATGTTGGTGCTAAAAGAAAGAGATTACCTCTGGAAATCAGGGACTGACCTCCCCACACTTAAGTCTTGGCACGGTCCTCTGTGCCATCAATAAGGAGCAAGGTAGGGCTAGAAGCATTGCCTCCGCTGTATGGCTCGCCATGGCTCCCTGTGCTACTAGGTGAAGGGGAGTCCGGGGTATCCTTATGTTTCGGAGGTGGGTGAGTACCAACGATGAGCTCCTTCAGATAGTTGTATTGGCGCTTGTTACGGCGCTCCATTTGCTCTATCTGCCAGTCTTGCCGGTCGAACCGCTCAAGGATCTGAAGGAACATCTGATGGGTGGATGTTGCTTGTGGTGTGGATAAAGGTGGAGTAGAAGACGGAGGAGTATCCAAAGATGGCCTAGAGGCCGGCTCGTAGAAGGAACTGGTGGTCTGATGTATTTTCTATTCGGGACATACTAATCGGCCCTAGGGATCATGACCTTTGTGTCTCCTGCCCGATAGGACACACCTGTTGCAGAGACTAAATCTGAAACCAATGCGGGGAAAAGATAGGTTGCCCACTATCTACACATGTCCCATGGCTTGCCAGACGTGTCGGAGCAGGTTGAGGGGTTGGTCTGTCAGGATGCACCAGATGAGAACAGCCATGTCTGCTGTGAAGGTGGACTCGTGAGTGCTCGGAAAGATATAGTGGGACATAATCTGTGCCCACACGTGAGCCTCCAAAGTAAGTGATTGGGCTGAGATGCTCTTGGGTTTTGACCGATGCTGCCCATAGATCCAGGTGCTGCCAGGTTGGGATATAACTCCAAGGACGCTATCCCAGTCGAACTAATACATCTGGCACTTAAGAGAGGCCTCTTGATATGCATCAAATCCCTCTGGGCTAGGTGGAAGATCCAGTACTCTCTGTATGGCACTCTCGGAGACAGGGACTTGCTGCTGATGAACATAGACAGTCTGCAGAGTAGGCGAGTAGAAGTTGGAGTAGAATTCAACTACCCATAATAGGTTGGCCTCTCGCGGCTGCCTACTTAAAAATCTCCACTGTCTCCTCTCGATGCGGGGCTCCACAAAATCAACAAAGTGTGTTGGGATAATGAGTAGATGCTCATTATTGTAGTTTCTCTAAGCTAGGATGTGGAACATCTGCTCGCAGTAACGGTTAGTGAACCGTGTGGAGTCCCGTGCGGGAAAGGCTTTCTCTGTTTCATCAACTTTAATGATCCTCTTCACCCACTTTGTTGGCTGCTTGATGCTTGTAGATGGTGGCGCCCTAGCTGGTATTTGCTTGGTTCCGCTCTTTACTGGTGTCTTGTTAGTGGCCTTCTCTTTTCCTTTCTTGGTACCCATGCCTAAGGAAGAAAGAAAGAGGGAGAATGTTAAATATAGATAACTAAAGAACCGGAAGGAAGAAATTCCAAGTGATAATGAATGCCAAAGAAAAGATAATAGCTTAAATACATGGTAGCTACAACATGTAGGTAAGACAACAATTAAGAGCAAGAAGGCAATTCATAACAATTAGATGCAAGAGGGTAAAAGCGTGCAAGTAATAGGCATGAGAAGCATAATTCAAGCATCAATTATTAAATGTGTCAAATTAAAGAGCACTTGTATGAGGATAATTGTGAATGATAATCCCAAATACATGTGGAGTACAAGTGTTGTGAAAAAGAGGCATTAAAGTGTAGGAGTAAAATATGATTCAGAATGCCATGAGAGCGTTTTCACAAACACTTGGTGTGCAAGTTAAAATAGGAATGAAAATAATAGATCCAAATGTATATGAGAGCCAAAATTACATGTCAATTGTCAAATCACTCCTCATAGTATCCACAAGCTTTATAATAATAAGGTAATGTTCAAACAGAACTCCAACACTAACAAAAAAATGCATGGAAAAAGAATGCAAAAGAAACCACAAATAACTAAAAAATTGAGAAGAAAGATAAATTATTAATATGCAATAATGAAAGAAGAATGAAAGAGTAGATGGGAGGAAGAAAAGAACCTGAGGTAGAAGATGAAAAAGGGAGGAAGAAAGTAGTAGATAGGAAGAAGGAATAATGAAGAAGGAAGGAAGAAGAAAGAAGAAAGAATTAGGAATTAAAAAGAAGTAGGATTTGGGAGGGGGAAAGATAAAATCTGGGCAGCGTTCAAGAATTTATAATAAGAATAACGCTGCGAGTACAGTTCTTAACCGACGAAAATTCCGCTTTTAATAAAGAGTTGTCACAATTTAAGAATAAAATACTGGGAGTAGAATTTCCGAGTCGTCTCCCAACAAGTTGACACAAGAGTGCTATTTTATTGGTCAGGAATTTTTTTGAGAAATTTTAGAGTTGGAGAATAGAAAAATAAATGATTATAAATTAAACCAATGAAAATTAATGAAAGATTTTGTGTAATTGAAATAAAGAAGCCTTGACCAGGAGAAGATTAATCGGAAGTTCTATCCTTGTTGAATTCTCCAGTGTAATAGTAAGAGGTTGTTGTTTTTACTTAGTTAACCTTTACCGAATAAAGGAAAGTCAAATAATTGAGGCAACTCTAATGCACAAGTCCTAATCCTCTCCTATGGAAGGATTAGCGTTAGTAACTAGAGAGTTAGCCAACAACTTCCAATTGCAAATTAACACTTGAATATTCCAACTCAAGGGTCTCCTATAAATCAACTCCAAGGTCAAGTTAAGAGCCTACTCCATTGACATGGATGCCAATGTCGTAGACATGTAAAGGGAAAATAGAAGAGACATGGTAACTAAAATTAAATTAATAAAAGCTATTTTTGGAGTAATAAGTTAAGGAAAGATGATAGTCAAACCAATAATGAAATTAAATGTAAAATAATTCTTGCATTAATAAATTAAAAAATCAAATATATCCATATGTAAATCTGAACAGGTAAAAGGGTGATAAAAGAGTAAGGAAATAAGGGAACAAACTAGAATGATAGAAACTTCAACGGAGGTAGTAACTCTTTTCAATAACCAAATCAAAAGCATAAAACTCTAAAACTATGAATGTGAAGAACCCTAGAAGAAGTAGTATTTTCTCTCTAAGATTCAAAACTAAAACTAAAAACTGTGTAAATTTGAATGTGTGTTGAGTCTCTGCTTGTCCCCTGGCTCTAGTATATGTTTCTGGGCCGAAACCTGGGTCCAAACTCAGTCCAAAATCGCCCAGAGCGTCTTCTAAACTTTCTGCACGTGGCGCACGTCACGCGTACGCGTCAGGTACGCGTACGCGTTGATGGTTTTCTTCGCGTGTCACGCGTACGCATCAGGTACGCGCACATGTCGCTATGGAATGCGCCAAGTCACGCCCACGCGTCAGGTACGCGCGTGCGTTGTTTTTCGCTGGTCCGCTCCTTGGTTTCTTGTGTTCCTTCCATTTTTGCAATCTTCCTTTCCATCCTCTAAGCCATTCCTGCCCTATAAAGCCTGAAAACACTTAACACATGGATCACGGAATAGAATGGTATAAAGGGGAATTAAAATACACACTTTTAAGGCTTAGGAAGCAAGTTTTCAACCATAGAACAAAATTGGGAAGGAATTGTAAAATCATGCAAATTGTATGAATAAGTGTGCAAAGACTTGATAAAAACCACTCAAATTAGCACAAGATAAACCATAAAATAGTGGTTTATCAACCCTCTCCCATTGAACTAGAGGAGGAGGTTAATGTTGCAGAAGCTTGTCAAGAGGTGGAGATCATCAAAGAGAAGCCCAAGAGAGTGAAGCATACATTGGCAAGGCTGCCACTGGAGATACCTCCTCCCAAGCCATTACCATCCAACACAACATTCAAGTGGGTAAAATTCTTATCCTTAAACTGTACCTTCCCACTTGAATATGGTCTGTTTGAAACGGATGGACAACTTAGAGCTATCTGCAGTTTTAAGAGTAAAAGGGAGATGGTTAGCGGTTGGCAACACCATCCTAGGTTCGTTATGGTTGGAAGTTCAAGGCCTAATTGTAAGGGTTGGTATAATTCTCAATTGATTGGGTCTAGGAGGATGTTTGGGTGCTTAAATGAGAATTCCAAGGCTAAACCACCCGAATGGAATCATGATGATCAACTTGAACACGGGTGTAGAAACAGGATTTGGGATCCTGGCATACAAGAGGATCAACCTTAGGCGCTCAAAGCCTGTGAAGAACTCCATCAGAACTTGAGGAATTTACTTGGAATTGATAGAGCTTATTGGAAGTCCAAGCGTTGGTGGCAGTTTCAAGATGAGTTCAAGCACAAGCCATCATGACAAGGAGCTCACCCAATGTCCAACTTAAGGACTTTAACTAAAAGTGCTAGGTGGGAGACAACCTACCATGGTATGATCGTCATTTTTTATTAGTTTTATTTTATTTTTTTCAGTGTTAATTTTCAATTATGCATGTTTACCATTATTTTTCTTCATATTTCATAGGTTAAAAAAAAGAGGAAACGACGTGCAAGCGTCTACGACGCGCACGCGTCGTGTGTGTATGCACAACATATTGAAAATGAACAGAGAGTTGCGATGGAGACGTGCGGGAGGGGTGCTAGGCGCATAACCAGACCCGCGCATACGCGGGCCTCACGCGTACTAATGACAAGTCATCTTAGCCTAGTTTCACTAGCCTTTTTCTTTTGTTTTCAACTAAATTATGCACTTTCTTGAGCCATAAGCAAGCCAATTGGGTAGATTTTCATGCTTCCTTTGATTTAATCAACCATGTATGAATTCATGCTATTTCATGAGGTTTTATGCTATAATTATCACATATTATGAAAGAATGAATATCTCATGATTTTGAGCATAGCTTTGATGTGTTTGGTTGATTAATGATAGGTGAAGAAAGCTTGGAGAAACGTTGAAGCAAGAAGGAATGGCTAGGAGGAAGAGAGGACAAAAAGTTTGAGCAAAAGTTTGCCTCAAACTTTAGCTCAAACTTTTGGAATAAGTGAAAATGAACCAGGGAGCAAAAAGCTGGACCAAAAGTTTGCCTCAAACTTTTGTGCAAACTTTTGGGCAAAAAGCTGGACCAAAAGTTTGCCTCAAACTTTTTGGCAAACTTTTGGCATCACAAATCAACACCCTGGAGAGCAAAAGTTTGCGCCAACGTTTGCCTCAAACTTTTTGGCAAACGTTGGCGCATGAACAACACACCCTGGAGAGCAAAAGTTTGCGCTAACGTTTGCCTCTAACTTTTTGGCAAACGTTGGCGCCATGAGTGTGCAAGGGGAGGCCAACGTTGGAGCAAAAGTTTGACCCCAAACTTTTGCCCCAATGTTGGTATCAGCAAAAGAGGGTGGCTGATGTGAAAAGTTTGATTAAAAGTTTGCCTCAAACTTTTACTCAAACTTTTACTCAAGCTTTCATGATTCCAAACCCGGTTCAATTCGGTTCTTCTCCAAACTCCAAGAGCAATCAACCAAGGCCTCTATCAACCCAATTCCATCAAGAGCAAAGGCCCAATTGAAGGCTTGAAGACCATTTGAAGAAAGTGTATAAATAGCATAGGATTTAAGTTTTTAGGAGAGCTTTCCTTTTAGTTTTCATAGAGAGTTTTCAGAGAGCTTTTGGTATTGAGTGAATTTTAATTTCTAAGTCTCGGGGAAGGAGAATTGAATTCCCTTCCTCTTAGTTTTCTTGCTTTCAAGTTCAATTATAATTGTCTTGGATCTTGGGTGGGAGAATTGAAGGAAATCTGTTTCAATCTCACCTTGGGATCTTGTTTAATTCTCTGCTTAATTGAATTTCAGTTTCGGTTAATTGCTTCTTCATCTACCTTCTTTGCAATTTACATTTCCTTTGCAATTGTTCTTGTTGGATCTAGGAAGGCATTGAGATCTAGACTTGGTTATCTAGTCTCTTGGGTCCTGAGATCTAAATTCCAATTTTACATCCTCTGTTTAATGCTTTTCATGCTCATTTACAATTCTGTTTTTAGATCCGGTTCAATCCAAGTTATCTTCTACTCCTCTGCTTGTTGAATTTTACTTTTCCTTGTTAAATTTCTGCAAATCCAATTCCCAATTCCCTTTACAATCCAAGCCATTTACATTTCTTGCACTTTAAGATTCTGCAATTTACATTTCTTGCGTTCTAAGTTTCTGCCATTTAATTTCTTGTTCTTTAAGATTCAGCACTTTAAATTTCAGTTCTCTTTAATTTCATGCAATTTACCCATTCCCTTTACTTCTCATGCAATTTAAATTCTGCAAATCACAATTCACTCAACCAAATCTTGATTCGCTTGACTAAATCAACCACTAAACAAAAATTGCTCAATCCTTCAATCCCTGTGGGATCGACCTCACTCTCGTGAGTTATTATTACTTGATGTGACCCGGTGCACTTGCCGGTTAGTTTTGGGTGTTTTGGAGAAATTCGTTTTTCCACAAAAATATCCCATCAAGTTTTTAGCGCCGTTGCCGGGGATTGATTAGATTGACAATGATTAAGTGAAGCGGAGATCTAGATCTAGCACTTTTTCTTTTCTGTCCTTTAATTTTCAATTAACCCACTAACTGTTTGAATTTTTGCCTGAGATAACTGAAACTTCGCTTTAGCAACAAAGTGAAGTTTTCCTGGAAATTTCTGGCTCTATGCAATGCTCTTGCTTACACAAGAGAAGCAATTTCTGCCACTAATCTCCCAAGTCCATCAACTGTTTGATACTTTGTGCCAGCTAACCTTCTGAATCACATTCTGAGCTTGAAAATATTCAATCATCACTTGAATTGTTTGTGACTGTGCAGATCATGGAGGGGAACTCAACAAATTCTAGCAATCATGAGAGTAATATCCCCACCTTGGATGATAATGTAACCCATAGTTCGAAGCAACTATCCATAGCCATGAATGATGTTGCCCAATGGTTTGAAGCTTTTCCGCAAGGAAGCATTATCGGATGGGAAGAACTGATGAGTGAACTCCTAGTCAAGTTGAACCCATCACAGAGAGTTGTTAAGCCAGAGGCAGAAGTGCATCCATTCACATAAGAGAAAGAAATTGAAGGTGCTCGTGCAGTCATAAGCCAAAACAAGCAGATGCATCAGCAGACTCTACAACAACTAGACATGATGGCCAAAAAAATCACTGAGTTGAGACATGCTGTAGTACATACATACAACCTGACTCAAAGCTCATATGGGTGTAATCAAGCTGAACACAGTTTTGGGGTTATTAACCATAACCAACAAAGTTATGAGCAACTATAATCTCCAAGCAATCACTCTAGCGTGCTCCAACACAGGCCTCAGAATGATGTGTACAATCCACCTTGGAGAACTCATTCTAATGGGAGGGGGGTTGAGAACCAAAACCAAAGACCAAGGGACTTCAACTGCAACAATCCCAGCTTCAAAAATCAACATAAAACACACCCCCACAACAACAAGCACACACACTTCCAACCCCGTCCTACCTCACCATTCGCCCAAAATGACCTTCATCGACCACCACAATTGACACAGCCACAACCACTTCCAACCTTTCAAAGAATCTATATTCTAGAAATGCTGATGGAGAGGTTCATGAAAATTCAAGAAATGATGGCAATAGAGCAGGAAGAAATAAAGAAACATCAAGAGATGATAAGCAAGAACCAAGAGGCCTCACTCAGAAGACTTGAAAGGCAGATGGAACAACTGGTTCAAAACCTTGCCGAATTGGGTGAGAAGAAGGGGACTCTGAACCCAAAGAGCCATGAAAAGGATGCTGGGTTGAAAGAGAAGGGAGTCATTGAGGAAAGTAAGAAGGCTATAGAAAGAGAAACAGAGGGAAGGAAGCCCATAGCAAGAGGAGGAAACCTGAGGCAACAGAAGCCTCAACTTCCATGAGCACAGAATGAAGGATGTCAAGCTAGTGACAATAAAAGAGCGCTTGTTGGGAGGCAACCCAACCGGAGGTAACTATCTTTTCATATCTATTTCAATAAAAAGGTTAATTAGTTTTATCTATATTGCAAGAAGCTAAGTTTGGTGTTGCACACCAAAACAATCTAAGGGAGAATGAAGGATTCTAAGTTTGGTGTTCCACCAAAATCCCATCATAAAACACATTCTCACTTTCTGCATAATGCTGGCTTCAAGCATGTTGGATGAACTAGTTAACTATTCTGCTGTTTCCTAGTTTTCAGTTCCATGGCTTTTGAAAAAGAAAAAAAAAAGAGAAAAAAATTATCACACATGGTTAATTTGATGCATGAAAACCATTGGCAAGGTAATAAGTTTGGTGTTCCCACACCAAAGTAAGTTCAAAGGCCTACAAATAAATCATGCAGACTAACCATTGTCTCCAAGTGCTTGGGGAACAAGCAACTTTCAATATCACTGCAGGGTACCATACAAACTTTTGGAAAGATTTAGCATCATCTATCAAAAGGAAGAGAGAGGAATGTAAAGAGCGGCAATGATGATGAGGAAGAAGAAAGCAAGCGAACTCCAAAAGGTTGTATTGTTCAGTGATTATTTTGTATCAGATGCTGCTAAATTGAAAGTTACATAATACCCCTGCCTGCCTGCATAGCAAAGTTTTTCTGTAATTCAATAAGCAAGATGCTTGATCATTTACAACACTATACTCTCCAAAACTTGTTTGCACTCAATATTTCAAAAAAAATGCATCACATGAAAGTTCTTTGAAAAGAAGGATTGAGGAATCAAACAATTTTGAGGCAAGCAAAAGATTAGGAGAAGTGGTGGTTCTAGTTGTATGATTATGTATTGAGATTGCATGCTTGTGAAAACTTGCATGGGAGCTCATAGGCAGGACATGAAGTTCAAAGAAGTATTGTGGAAATTCTCAAAAATCTATTGATCCAAGAAGCAGCAAACAAAACAAAAGAAAATAAAGAAAATACAAAAGCAAAAAGAACATGGCCCAAGGCTCTGAGCATCAATTACTAGGCAGAAAAAGAAAGAAGAAACAAAACTCAAAGAGTTGTTAGCCTAGTAAATGCTTGTGGTTGAGTTGTGTCAAAGAAAGAGGCTTGAGCAAGTAAATCCTTAGGGGTGCTTTAACACCTAATACCTTAAAACCAACTGGTTTAGGAGTATTGATTGAAAGCTTATCTAAAGAGCCGCTTTGAGACATGACACTTAGAGTCGAGGCCAAAGCACAGAAACTATAAGCTGCTTCAAGGTGACTACATATAAAGAGATCTCCATGATACCATTTGGATGAAATTCCTAAGACCTAAGACTCCCAATATGTGAGGACTAGTGAGCATTGAAGCCCTTGTATGAGCATATAATTTAGATTTCACCCCACTGTTACATGATCACTTCACTCACAGGACCTGACAAGTTGTTCTTCAATCCGTCTTAATTGAAAGAACCTCTGAGCATAATTAGTTTCCTTGCTTGGGGACAAGCAAGCTTTAAGTTTGGTGTTGTGATGACAAGTCATCTTAGCCTAGTTTCACTAGCCTTTTTCTTTTGTTTTCAATTAAATTATGCACTTTCTTGAGCCATAAGCAAGCCAATTTGGTAGATTTTCATGCTTCCTTTGATTTAATCAACCATGTATGAATTCATGCTATTTCATGAGGTTTTATGCAATAATTATCAAATATTATGAAAGAATGAATATCTCATGATTTTGAGCATAGCTTTGATGTGTTTGGTTGATTAATGATAGGTGAAGAAAGCTTGGAGAAAGGTTGAAGCAAGAAGGAATGGCTAGGAGGAAGAGAGGACAAAAAGTTTGAGCAAAAGTTTTCCTCAAACTTTAGCTCAAACTTTTGGAATAAGTGAAAATGAACCAGGGAGCAAAAAGCTGGACCAAAAGTTTGCCTCAAACTTTTGTGCAAACTTTTGGGCAAAAAGCTGGACCAAAAGTTTGCCTCAAACTTTTGTGCAAACTTTTGGGCAAAAAGCTGGACCAAAAGTTTGCCTCAAACTTTTTGGCAAACTTTTGGCATCACAAATCAACACCCTGGAGAGCAAAAGTTTGCGCCAACATTTGCCTTAAACTTTTTGGCAAACGTTGGCGCATGAACAACACACCCTGGAGAGCAAAAGTTTGCGCCAACGTTTGCCTCTAACTTTTTGGCAAACGTTGGCGCCATGAGTGTGCAAGGGGAGGCCAACGTTGGAGCAAAAGTTTGACCCCAAACTTTTGCCCCAATGTTGGTATCAGCAAAAGAGGGTGGCTGATGTGAAAAGTTTGATTAAAAGTTTGCCTCAAACTTTTACTCAAACTTTTACTCAAGCTTTCATGATTCCAAACCCGGTTCAATTCGGTTCTTCTCCAAACTCCAAGAGCAATCAACCAAGGCCTCTATCAACCCAATTCCATCAAGAGCAAAGGCCCAATTGAAGGCTTGAAGACCATTTGAAGAAAGTGTATAAATAGCATAGGATTTAAGTTTTTAGGAGAGCTTTCCTTTTAGTTTTCATAGAGAGTTTTCGGAGAGCTTTTGGTATTGAGTGAATTTTAATTTCTAAGTCTCGGGGAAGGAGAATTGAATTCCCTTCCTCTTAGTTTTCTTGCTTTCAAGTTCAATTACAATTGTCTTGGATCTTGGGTGGGAGAATTGAAGGAAATCTGTTTCAATCTCACCTTGGGATCTTGTTTAATTCTCTGCTTAATTGAATTTCAGTTTCGGTTAATTGCTTCTTCATCTACCTTCCTTGCAATTTACATTTCCTTTGCAATTGTTCTTGTTGGATCTAGGAAGGCATTGAGATCTAGACTTGGTTATCTAGTCTCTTGGGTCCTGAGATCTAAATTCCAATTTTACATCCTCTGTTTAATGCTTTTCATGCTCATTTACAATTCTGTTTTTAGATCCGGTTCAATCCAAGTTATCTTCTACTCCTCTGCTTGTTGAATTTTACTTTTCCTTGTTAAATTTCTGCAAATCCAATTCCCAATTCCCTTTACAATCCAAGCCATTTACATTTCTTGCACTTTAAGATTCTGCAATTTACATTTCTTGCGTTCTAAGTTTCTGCCATTTAATTTCTTGTTCTTTAAGATTCAGCACTTTAAATTTCAGTTCTCTTTAATTTCATGCAATTTACCCATTCCCTTTACTTCTCATGCAATTTAAATTCTGCAAATCACAATTCACTCAACCAAATCTTGATTCGCTTGACTAAATCAACCACTAAACTAAAATTGCTCAATCCTTCAATCCCCGTGGGATCGACCTCACTCTCGTGAGTTATTATTACTTGATGCGACCCGGTGCACTTGCCGGTTAGTTTTGGGTGTTTTGGAGAAATTCGTTTTTCCACAAAAATATCCCATCAAGTTTTTGGCGCCGTTGCCGGGGATTGATTAGATTGACAATGATTAAGTGAAGTGGAGATCTAGATCAAGCACTTTTTCTTTTCTGTCCTTTAATTTTCAATTAACCCACTAACTGTTTGAATTTTTGCCTGAGATAATTGAAACTTCGCTTTAGCAACAAAGTGAAGTTTTCCTGGAAATTTCTGGCTCTATGCAATGCTCTTGCTTACACAAGAGAAGCAATTTCTGCCACTAATCTCCCAAGTCCATCAACTGTTTGATACTTTGTGCCAGCTAACCTTCTGAATCACATTCTGAGCTTGAAAATATTCAATCATCACTTGAATTGTTTGTGACTGTGCAGATCATGGAGGGGAACTCAACAAATTCTAGCAATCATGAGAGTAATATCCCCACCTTGGATGATAATGTAACCCATAGTTCGAAGCAACTATCCATAGCCATGAATGATGTTGCCCAATGGTTTGAAGCTTTTCCACAAGGAAGCATTATCGGATGGGAAGAACTGATGAGTGAACTCCTAGTCAAGTTGAACCCATCACAGAGAGTTGTTAAGCCAGAGGCAGAAGTGCATCCATTCACATAAGAGAAAGAAATTGAAGGTGCTCGTGCAGTCATAAGCCAAAACAAGCAGATGCATCAGTAGACTCTACAACAACTAGACATGATGGCCAAAAAAATCACTGAGTTGAGACATGCTGTAGTACATACATACAACCTGACTCAAAGCTCATATGGGTGTAATCAAGTTGAACACAGTTTTGGGGTTATTAACCATAACCAATAAAGTTATGAGCAACTATAATCTCCAAGCAATCACTCTAGCGTGCTCCAACACAGGCCTCAGAATGATGTGTACAATCCACCTTGGAGAACTCATTCTAATGGGAGGGGGGTTGAGAACCAAAACCAAAGACCAAGGGACTTCAACTGCAACAATCCCAGCTTCAAAAATCAACATAAAACACACCCCCACAACAACAAGCACACACACTTCCAACCCCGTCCTACCTCACCATTCGCCCAAAATGACCTTCATCGACCACCACAATTGACACAGCCACAACCACTTCCAACCTTTCAAAGAATCTATATTCTAGAAATGCTGATGGAGAGGTTCATGAAAATTCAAGAAATGATGGCAATAGAGCAGGAAGAAATAAAGAAACATCAAGAGATGATAAGCAAGAACCAAGAGGCCTCACTCAGAAGACTTGAAAGGCAGATGGAACAACTGGTTCAAAACCTTGCTGAATTGGGTGAGAAGAAGGGGACTCTGAACCCAAAGAGCCATGAAAAGGATGCTGGGTTGAAAGAGAAGGGAGTCATGGAGGAAAGTAAGAAGGCTATGGAAAGAGAAACAGAGGGAAGGAAGCCCATAGCAAGAGGAGGAAACCTGAGGCAACAGAAGCCTCAACTTCCATGAGCACAGAATGAAGGATGTCAAGCTAGTGACAATAAAAGAGCGCTTGTTGGGAGGCAACCCAACCGGAGGTAACTATCTTTTCATATCTATTTCAATAAAAAGGTTAATTAGTTTTATCTATATTGCAAGAAGCTAAGTTTGGTGTTGCACACCAAAACAATCTAAGGGAGAATGAAGGATTCTAAGTTTGGTGTTCCACCAAAATCCCATCATAAAACACATTCTCACTTTCTGCATAATGCTGGCTTCAAGCATGTTGGATGAACTAGTTAACTATTCTGCTGTTTCCTAGTTTTCAGTTCCATGGCTTTTGAAAAAGAAAAAAAAAAGAGAAAAAAATTATCACACATGGTTAATTTGATGCATGAAAACCATTGGCAAGGTACTAAGTTTGGTGTTCCCACACCAAAGTAAGTTCAAAGGCCTACAAATAAATCATGCAGACTAACCATTGTCTCCAAGTGCTTGGGGAACAAGCAACTTTCAATATCACTGCAGGGTACCATACAAACTTTTGGAAAGATTTAGCATCATCTATCAAAAGGAAGAGAGAGGAATGTAAAGAGCGGCAATGATGATGAGGAAGAAGAAAGCAAGCGAACTCCAAAAGGTTGTATTGTTCAGTGATTATTTTGTATCAGATGCTGCTAAATTGAAAGTTACATAATACCCCTGCCTGCCTGCATAGCAAAGTTTTTCTGTAATTCAATAAGCAAGATGCTTGATCATTTACAACACTATACTCTCCAAAACTTGTTTGCACTCAATATTTCAAAAAAATGCATCACATGAAAGTTCTTTGAAAAGAAGGATTGAGGAATCAAACAATTTTGAGGCAAGCAAAAGATTAGGAGAAGTGGTGGTTCTAGTTGTATGATTATGTATTGAGGTTGCATGCTTGTGAAAACTTGCATGGGAGCTCATAGGCAGGACATGAAGTTCAAAGAAGTATTGTGGAGATTCTCAAAAATCTATTGATCCAAGAAGCAGCAAACAAAACAAAAGAAAATAAAGAAAATACAAAAGCAAAAAGAACATGGCCCAAGGCTCTGAGCATCAATTACTAGGCAGAAAAAGAAAGAAGAAACAAAACTCAAAGAGTTGTTAGCCTAGTAAATGCTTGTGGTTGAGTTGTGTCAAAGAAAGAGGCTTGAGCAAGTAAATCCTTAGGGGTGCTTTAACACCTAATACCTTAAAACCAACTGGTTTAGGAGTATTGATTGAAAGCTTATCTAAAGAGCCGCTTTGAGACATGACACTTAGAGTCGAGGCCAAAGCACAGAAACTATAAGCTGCTTCAAGGTGACTACATATAAAGAGATCTCCATGATACCATTTGGATGAAAATCCTAAGACCTAAGACTCCCAATATGTGAGGACTAGTGAGCACTGAAGCCCTTGTATGAGCATATAATTTGGAGTTTACCCCACTGTTACTTGATCACTTCACTCACAGGACCTGACAAGTTGTTCTTCAATCCGTCTTAATTGAAAGAACCTCTGAGCATAATTAGTTTCCTTGCTTGGGGACAAGCAAGCTTTAAGTTTGGTGTTGTGATGACAAGTCATCTTAGCCTAGTTTCACTAGCCTTTTTCTTTTGTTTTCAATTAAATTATGCACTTTCTTGAGCCATAAGCAAGCCAATTTGGTAGATTTTCATGCTTCCTTTGATTTAATCAACCATGTATGAATTCATGCTATTTCATGAGGTTTTATGCAATAATTATCAAATATTATGAAAGAATGAATATCTCATGATTTTGAGCATAGCTTTGATGTGTTTGGTTGATTAATGATAGGTGAAGAAAGCTTGGAGAAAGGTTGAAGCAAGAAGGAATGGCTAGGAGGAAGAGAGGACAAAAAGTTTGAGCAAAAGTTTGCCTCAAACTTTAGCTCAAACTTTTGGAATAAGTGAAAATGAACCAGGGAGCAAAAAGCTAGACCAAAAGTTTGCCTCAAACTTTTGTGCAAACTTTTGGGCAAAAAGCTGGACCAAAAGTTTGCCTCAAACTTTTTGGCAAACTTTTGGCATCACAAATCAACACCCTGGAGAGCAAAAGTTTGCGCCAACGTTTGCCTCAAACTTTTTGGCAAACGTTGGCGCATGAACAACACACCCTGGAGAGCAAAAGTTTGCGCCAACGTTTGCCTCTAACTTTTTGGCAAACGTTGGCGCCATGAGTGTGCAAGGGGAGGCCAACGTTGGAGCAAAAGTTTGACCCCAAACTTTTGCCCCAATGTTGGTATCAGCAAAAGAGGGTGGCTGATGTGAAAAGTTTGATTAAAAGTTTGCCTCAAACTTTTACTCAAACTTTTACTCAAGCTTTCATGATTCCAAACCCGGTTCAATTCGGTTCTTCTCCAAACTCCAAGAGCAATCAACCAAGGCCTCTATCAACCCAATTCCATCAAGAGCAAAGGCCCAATTGAAGGCTTGAAGACCATTTGAAGAAAGTGTATAAATAGCATAGGATTTAAGTTTTTAGGAGAGCTTTCCTTTTAGTTTTCATAGAGAGTTTTCGGAGAGCTTTTGGTATTGAGTGAATTTTAATTTCTAAGTCTCGGGGAAGGAGAATTGAATTCCCTTCCTCTTAGTTTTCTTGCTTTCAAGTTCAATTACAATTGTCTTGGATCTTGGGTGGGAGAATTGAAGGAAATCTGTTTCAATCTCACCTTGGGATCTTGTTTAATTCTCTGCTTAATTGAATTTCAGTTTCGGTTAATTGCTTCTTCATCTACCTTCTTTGCAATTTACATTTCCTTTGCAATTGTTCTTGTTGGATCTAGGAAGGCATTGAGTTCTAGACTTGGTTATCTAGTCTCTTGGGTCCTGAGATCTAAATTCCAATTTTACATCCTCTGTTTAATGCTTTTCATGCTCATTTACAATTCTGTTTTTAGATCCGGTTCAATCCAAGTTATCTTCTACTCCTCTGCTTGTTGAATTTTACTTTTCCTTGTTAAATTTCTGCAAATCCAATTCCCAATTCCCTTTACAATCCAAGCCATTTACATTTCTTGCACTTTAAGATTCTGCAATTTACATTTCTTGCATTCTAAGTTTCTGCCATTTAATTTCTTGTTCTTTAAGATTCAGCACTTTAAATTTCAGTTCTCTTTAATTTCATGCAATTTACCCATTCCCTTTACTTCTCATGCAATTTAAATTCTGCAAATCACAATTCACTCAACCAAATCTTGATTCGCTTGACTAAATCAACCACTAAACTAAAATTGCTCAATCCTTCAATCCCTGTGGGATCGACCTCACTCTCGTGAGTTATTATTACTTGATGCGACCCGGTGCACTTGCCGGTGAGTTTTGTGTTTGGAATTCGTTTTCCGAAAATACACATCACGTACGCGTCCCCTGCGTTTTTGCCAATCCACGTGTAAGTGATGCGTGAGCATCTTCTCTATATTTTCCTAGTAAATTTTCATTCAAATTGTTGAGTTTAATCAAGATTTAAATATCTTTTATCCACTAGGGATGCTACTTTGAGTTGTGCACAATTCTATTTATTTCAGGTAGCATCCGGAGGGATTTGACGGAGTTTTGTAGCAGAAAAGAGAGAAAGCGAATGATGCTGTCAATCATGACCTCCTTGCACTCAAACTGGAATAACCTGAGCTACAGAGGTCCAATTGACGTGATTCCAGCGGCATTAAAAATTTAACTTCCAGGGCTTTTCAACGATATATAATGGTGCACATTTCTTCTCTAGCAACCTCAGCATCCCCCACGTTGAACTTGGTTCCTGCTAAGTTCAGCGTGGATTGGAGAACTTCCAAGGAAGAACTTGCTGCCTTCTCCACGCTGAACTTGGGAAAAGCCAAGTTCAGCGTGGATTCAAAGGAACATGCTGAAGGACTTGCTGCCTTCTCCACGTTGAACTTGGAAAAAGCAAAGTTCAGCGTGGAGCTTAATGAATCCAATGGTCCCCATTCACTCCAACAAAGGCTACACGAGAATGTAATTTATTTTTTATTAAACATTTATTATTTTTATAATTAGGAAAAGATATTATTTAGTTTTTAGGAAATATATTTTACATTAATTAGGATTAGATATAAAAGGAAAAAGAATCAGCCCTTCGGGCTCTTCTCCTCTCTTCAACCTCATTTTGCACTTTACTGTTTTTCAGAATCCTTATTTTCTCTCTGAACCATGAGCAACTAAACCTCCATTGTTAAGGTTAGGAGCTCTATCTATCATATGGATTGATACTATTATTTTTCTATTTTAATTCATGTATTGATTTCTATTTCAAGAATTGTTTTCGTTCTTTATCTTATGAATTTGGGTGGAACGGAAGTATGACCTTTGTTCTAATTGAGTTATTGTATAACTTGGAAAAGCTCTTTACTTGAACAACAGCTTGAAAATAATTTCTCCTAAACTTCTAATTATCTAGACTTAACGGGATACGTGACATATAATCCTTTTGTATTTGGTTAATTAGAGTTTATGTGGCACATAAACTAGAATTGAACTTCATCCTCTAATTGGAATTAAGTTACCAAGGAATTGGGGGTTGATGAAAGTTAGAGTAGACTAAGAAGGTCTAAGGAATTAGGGCTTAGTCATATATAGTTTGCCATGAATTGAATCTTGCATGATTAAAATTGTTAGTAAGAAAAGTCAATCCAGAAAATAGATATCTCTGAAGCTTTAACTGTTTTCTTATATATTATTCACTTCAATTTACTGTCTGCTTTTAATTCTCTGAAATTACTGTTAATGATTTTGAACCTTCAAACACCATTTTCTATTTGTCTGACTAAGCCAATCACTCAACCATTGTTGCTTGATCCATCAATCCTCGTGGGATCGATCCTCACTCATCTGAGGTATTACTTGGTACGACCCAGTGCACTTGCCGGCTAGTTTGTGGGTTAGAAATTCCACACCAAGTTTTTGGCGCCGTTGCCGGGGATTGATTCTGATTGACAACTACTCGTTCTTTGATTGCTTAGATTAGATAATTTTTTCTTTAACTTTTTTAATATTATTAATTTTTATTTTCTATTTCCTTTTTTTTCGGTACGTTGTTTCCTTTTCGTTCATAACCCCCCTTATCTTCATTTCTTTTGATTTTACTTTCCTTTTTTTTTCTTTTTTTTTCACTGTACGCATTCCTTTTCCTTTCTTTTTATTTTATTTTATTTAATTTTAATTTTAATTTTTTTGTTTTCAAAACTTTTGTTCGTTCTTCATTTATTTTTCCTTTTTATTTTTATTTTCTTTTATTTTCATTTTATTTCTTCCCATTAATTTTTATCTTTTTATATTTTATTAGTTTTATTTTATTTTTGTCTTTAATAAAAAAAATTTATATATAAATATATACCTATATATATTTATTGCATCATATATTTATTTTTTCTTAATTTCTGAAATTAAGTTTGGTGTTATCTAGTTAATTTTATTTTAATTTTCCTGTTTAATTTTTATTTATTTATTTATTTTGAAATTTTTAGCTTAATATTATTTATAATTTTTGAAATTTGATTATCTTAATTAGTTAGTTGTTTATTTTATTATTTTACACAGGTTACCTCACCGGGAATTCTCTGCACTCTGACGTAGAGAATCTCACTTTTTCTTGTCTTATGTCTGTTTATGAGCAAGAACATGGACAAAGAACCTCTTTTAGACTTTGATCCAAAACCAGAAAGGACTTTGAGGCGGCATTTGCAACAAGCAAGACTTTACAAGGCTGCAGAGTCCACTATGGATCATAATAATGCTGTCAATGCCAATGTGGCAAATCCAGTTGGGAATGAGCAACCTAGAAGAGTGCTTGGTTCTTACACTGCTCCTAATGCAGATCTTTAAGGAAAAAGTATTGTGGTGCCTCCTATAACAGCCAACAACTTTGAGCTGAAGCCACAGCTAGTTACTCTTGTGCAGCAGAATTGTCAATATCATGGACTCCCTCAGGAAGATCCAAATCAGTTTATTTCTGATTTTCTGCAGATTTGTGACAGTGTGAAGACCAATGGAGTGAATCCTGAGGTGTATAAACTCATGCTCTTCCCATTTGCTGTGAGGGATAGAGCAAAGTTGTGGTTAGATTCTCAACCCAAGGAGAGACTGGATACTTGGGATAAAGTTGTCACTGAATTTCTAACTAAATTTTTCCCACCTCAAAAGCTGACTAAGTTAAGGGTGGAGGTTCAGACTTTCAGACAGAAAGATGGTGAGACCCTTTATGAAGCTTGGGATAGATTCAAGCTACTTACTAGGCAATGCCCTCCAGACATGTTCTCTAGATGAACTCAGCTGGATATCTTTTATGAGGGCTTATGTGAAATGTCCAATATGCGCTTAGATAATTCTGCAGGTGGTTCTTTGCACACGAAGAAGACACTAGAGGAGACTATTGAGCTTATTGAGTTGGTTGCTAACAACCAATACTTATATTCTTCCAACAGGAATCCTTTGCACTCTGAAACCTCTCAGAAAAGATGCGTGTTGGAAGTAGAAGCTGTTAATGCTCTTCTTGCTCAGAACAAGCTTATGTCTCAGCAAATAAATCTACTTACTCAACAGTTGAGTGAAATGCAAGTTTTAGCTGTCAACACCCAAAATCCACCTCAAGAGGTCCCTTATGACATGACAGGTAATTTTATACAAAATGAGAATTATGATTATACTCAATTTTCTTATGAACATGTCAATTACATGGGGAGTGCTCCTAGAAATCCCAATAATGATCCCCATTCTAAGATGTACAATCAGGGGTGGAGAAATCATCCAAATTTTGGGTGGAGAGAGCAACCTTAGAGGGCACAAAATTTTAATAATAATTCTCAGGGTGGTTTTCAACAGAGTAATTTTAATAACCACCAGTTTCAGTCATCTTAGCAAGCAACTTCTCAGCCCCAGCAGAACAATGATTTAGATGCAATATTAGCAAGTTTTAGACAGGAAACTAGAGCATCAATCAAGAACTTGGAGATTCAGATGGGTCAATTAGCCACAAAAGTTAATGAAATTGATCAGAGGACCAGTAATAGCCTTCCTAGTAACACAATTCCAAATCTAAGAGATGAATGCAAGGCTATTACCTTGATAAGTGGACAAGTGGCAAGTACAGAAGCACAAGTTAATGAGGAGCCAGTTGAGAAAGAAGCTCCAGAGGAGAAGAAGGAAGGAGTGGAGCACGTCCCTCCAAAGCGTGCGGACAACCCATTCCCAGACTCTCTTGACACTTATCCTACATTGCCAAAGGCTCCTGAGTACAAGCCTAAAATGCCATATCCTCAGAGACTTCAAAAGGAGACCAAGGATAAGCAATTTTCGAAGTTCTTGGAAGTCTTCAGAAAGTTGCAAATCAATATTACTTTTGCTGAGATTTTGGAGCAAATGCCTCTCTATGTCAAGTTCATGAAGGAGCTGTTGTCAAAGAAGAAGCCTTTAAGGGGAGATGAGACAGTGGTCCTGACTATGGAATGTATTGCCATCATTCAGAATAACTTTCCAAGGAAGATGCCGGATCCAGGGAGCTTTAAAATTCCATGCACCATTGGGAGCACAACCTTTGAGAAAGCATTATGTGATCTGGAAGCAAGCATCAATTTAATGCCCTTGTCTGTGATGAAGAAGTTGCAAACCCAAGAGGCACAACCCACAAGGATAGCATTACAGATGGTAGACAAATCTATAAAGCCTGCATACGGATTAGTGGAAATATCTTGGTCAAGGTGGGTAAGTTTTTCCTCCCAGCAGATTTTGTGATTCTTGACACGGGGGAGCATGAAAATGCCTCTATAATCCTAGGAAGACCTTTCCTAGCCACTGGAAGAGCTCTAATTGATGTAGAAGTGGGTGAATTAGTGCTCAGAGTGCATAATGAGCAACTAGTCTTTCATGTCTTCAAAGATATACATTTAGCAGGTGAAGAAGAGAGGTGCATGCAGACTGAGCTTACTGATCCAAACCTTCAAGAACCCCCTGATGATACACAACAGAAATTGCAGCTTAAACATCCTTTGGTGACAAACAATAAAATTCCTCCTGATATCAAACCTAAGTTTGGTGTCAAAAATGCATCATCCACCAAGGTGGAGGTTCCCAAAAAGAAGAAAGTACCTAGGGGATGGAGAAACAAAAAGATTCCCACTGAAGACTTCTCCCCAGGAATGAAGGTGGTGTTTACTAGCAATCCAGTGTTCACTTATACAATAAAAAGAATCTTCTCTTTGGAGCATATTGAACTACTTTATGAGGACACAGGGAGAAGATTCACAGTGAGGGGTGAAGAGCTGAGCCCCTATGATCCTCCTCCTTAGAGGAGCTGATCGTCAAGCTAGTGACAATAAAGAAGCGCTTGTCGGGAGGCAACCCGATAATTTTGTATCCTTAGTTATTTTTCCATTGCGTTAATTATATTATTTGTTTGATTTTTATTGAATTTTTACTATTTTTCTTTGTTTTACTTGTGTTTTGATCATGCAGAATTTTTAAAACAGGAACCAGACACTTAGAAAAATTTTTGAACACTCTAGAAGATGTTGAGTCTGCGAACTCCACGCTGAACTTAGAATTTTTCAAGTTCAACATGGAGTATGCGTAATAGCTGGACAAAAGACACAGTAAAGTCCACGCTGAATTTTGGATTTTCCAAGTTCAGCATGGAGAACGACGTAAGAAGAGCACAAATAGGCCAAGAGTTCACGCTGAACTTATAATATCTCAAGTTCAGCATGGAGATGAAATTTTCCATGCGTAGGTGAAGAGACGAAAGATTGATGGTTTAGAGGTTATAGTAAACTCTCGTTGCAAGTATAGTTACTAAACCAAGCAATCAGCCTTTCTTACAAAAGTTTTGGTTGTCACAAGTAACAAACCCCTTAAAAATTGATAACCGAAGTATTTAAACCTCGGTTCGTCTTCTCAAGGAACTACAGGGAAGTATGTTCTTATTATTGGTTATGAAGATTGTAAATTGGGGTTTTTAAGATGAGGAACAAGTAATTCAAATGGCAGGTAAAATAAATAAAAGTATAAAATAAATAAACAACTGTAAAACACACTTTTGGCAAGGTATGAGAGATTAGAAGTCCTATCCTAGTTATCCTTATCAATGATGATGAAGAGTGAATCTTAATTCCACTTAGTTAGCCTTTATTCAAAGCAAAGAATGGTCAAGTGACTAATTGGTTTGATCTTCAAACCCTAGTTAATCCCTAAGGAAAGATTGGGATTATTGAAGTTCAATTCAATTAGCAAAGATAACAATTATCAATCACGTTGAGTTTGATAACTCCTGAGTTACTGAATTCTTAACCAAGACCAAAAGGGAAAAAGTAAATCTACTGGAATAAAAATGTCTTCAGATTGGAAGCAACAGTAACATAAATAAAAGAGAGCAATAATAAACTAATATACCTCAAATAACATTAATTCAAAGAGTAATCTATAACATAGAAGAATTCATAAACTAAATTGAGAAGATAAATAAAAAGGAATGTTGAACCTGATAAAAAGAGATAATCCTGAAAGCAAAAGAAATCCTAATTCTAAATCCTAAAAGAGAGGAGAGAACCTCTCCCTCAAAACTACATCTAATTCATGAATACTAACTAATTGGAGACTCTCCTTTGAATGGATGCATTCCACCACTTCATAACCTCTGATCTATGCCTTCTGGATTTGGATTTGGGCCAAAAAGGGCTTCAGAAATCGCTGGGAGTGTTTTCTATAATTTCTGGTGTGTGGCCTCTGTCACGCGTCTGCGTGGGTCATGCGGTCGCGTCATCTGAAGTTTTTCTTTGTCACGTGGTTGCTTCAGTCATGCGTCCGCGTCATATACGTTTTGCTTAATGTAACAACCCCGATTTTCGAGAACGCGAGATCTTTTCTGAAAGTACAGACTTCTCCGGAAGATCAGTAACGGGAGAACCTCTAATATATCATCAAGAATCTCAATCCTCAATGTCATTATGTCATCCTTAATTTAGAACCTCTTTTGAGGCAAGCTCGGTAACGCAGTCACGAAGAACCTAATTTTTGAACCGTATCGGTTAGGAGTTTTGATTCTGTTTTTTGTAAATAGTCTCAGTTTGACGAACCGAACTCGATTCATGAGAGGAGATAATAGGATAATATTATCATTATATTAGTATTAGAAGGTGCTTGAATGATATTATAAGGTTACCTGGTCTGTTTTAATTAAAAATAGAAAATCGGTTTAACCAGGTTCACAGTTTATTGGTGCAGCTTAGCACCAGCACTCTCTGATGACTTTATCATTGCTAAGGCCTCATCATACATGTTCTATTCCCATAATAATATGTTACTAGTGTCTTTTATGCTAGTAGCTCAGAAAATAATTTTTAGAGAAGTTTTTATAAGTGTTTCGATACACCTAGTTTTAGTAGTTGTACACCTGAGATATTTTAATATTATTTTAACCCACCTCCAAGCCAACCAATCACAACTCAGCTTACACCCCAATACACTCCAAGGCTGTCTCATTTCTTCATTTTGGCCGAAAATAACAAGAGAGAAAAGAGAGAAACTTTCATGAACACTTAATCTTCAAAGCTTGATTTCTTCTGAACTAAAACTCAAATCAAAACTCCGATTTCACCAAAATGATCCTCTCTTCTTCCTCTACATAACCATGTAACATATCAAGGCTGGAAATAAGGTGAGATGGCTGTCTCCCTCCCTCTTCAATTCGGTTTTCAAGGAAAACCATGCAAAACATGTGTTTTCTTGATGCTTTTCCTTAGGAAGCATGCTTAACTTGACTTGAGGGCCAAGAAATGTGAATTTACAGAAAGTCTAAGGTTAGATATCACTTCCTAACATGCTGAGTGAGATTTGGTTAGTTGAGAGTTTTTGGATTTAAAGTTGTTCTTGATGTAATTTAGGAGGAAAAAGTGCTTAATAGGACCACCTGAAAGTTTAATTGAATTAGGAACAGCAAAACCAGGTAGGGTGTCACGGAATTAATCTTGATTATTTGTGTTTGAGTTGTGTGAATGTTGTATAAATTGGCTGTGCTAAAAATTGGTTGCATATATGATTGATTCTTGGTGAAAATTTGGTGAAATTTTGATGAAATTTGATGAAATTCAAGCTTTAAAGTTCATGTTCTTGGGCAGCTGGAAAAAGGAAACCCTAAGCTTAAATTGAGGTTCAATTTGTGTTGAAATCATGTAGAAAAGATGGGGTTTTAGTGGCTGCTAATTTATTATGAATTATAGTAAAAATCAGTTGCTGAAAAGACTGAAAAACGGGTAAAAACAGAGAAGGAATCTGAAGAATTTATGAAGAACATGAAGAACACTTTGAGTGTGATGAAGAACACCTTTTTGATTCATAAAAAGGCAAGGAAGTAATTAATTTGGTGTTTGGGGGGTTATTTGGTAATTTCTAAAAGTTAGGGTGGTAAAAGTAGAAATATTAAAAGTTACGGGTGGTAAAAAGTGAATTTTAAAGGTTAAAAGTAAAAGTAAGTTAATTTTCGAAAATTTAATGATAAAATAATAAAATAATGCGAAAAAGGCAGTTTTCTGTAAAAGCTTTAGAAAGACAACTTTAAGCACAGAATCTCATAATTACTTTCATAAAACACTTAGGGAGTGGTAAAAACATATTAGTGAGGCAAAGATAAATAAAAGATAAAAAGTTGAAGAAAAGATAAAAATCGAAGAAAAAGTCTGTAAAGTTTTAATGACAGAAAAACAGACAGAGACTAGTGAACGAACTAAGGCAACATAGTTAGTCCTGGAATTGCGAATAGGGTTAGGTATTATATGAAAAGTTAAACTGTTTCAGTATAGACTTAATGAACCTATACTTGGGATAGACTAACTATTCAAACCGAAATTTACATAAGCTTTAAATACATACGTTAAACAGAGAAATTAGAGCAGAGTAAAGAAACACAGAGAACAGAGTAACCAGAGCAGAATAAAGGGATACAGAGAAAAGAGTAATCAGAACAAAGTAAAAAGACAAAGAGAAAAGAGTAATGTGATAAAGAGAAATGGTTTGAATTAAGATGTTGTAAAAGTAAAAGTTGTAGAGTTTGTATAGCATGATTGAACAGAGAAAGAAAGAAGTACTGCATAAGAATGTGAAAGTGATGATGAATAATGAGAATGTTAATGAATGATGATAATGAGAATGATTATGTAAGAATCTGCTGCAGAGAGGCAGTCAGATAGATGGTGGTACGACCACTGAGAATGCTTTCCTGGGATACCTTGCTATAATGCTTTGCTGTAAGACAGAGGTTGCTTACAGAGGTATCGAGATGAGTGTGCTCCTGTAAGACAGAGGTTGCTTACAGTGAGTGTGTTGTTGCTCCTATAAGATAGAGGTTGCTTACAGTGAGTGTGTTGTTGCTCCTGTAAAACAGAGGTTGCTTACAGTGAGTATGTTGTTGCTCCTGTAAGACAGAGGTTGCTTATAGTGAGTCTGTTGGGCATATATCGGCTAATAAGTGTCGCCCTGCAAGACAAAGGTTGCTTGCAGTGGATACCCTGCAAGACAAAGGTTGCTTGCAGTGGATATTGCCAACAAGAAAGCCTTATCCAGACAAAGGTTGCTGGGTAACGTCGGGAGCGGGTATATAACCGACAGATGAGCTCATTACCTGCACTAGGGCTAGACATGCATCATACTTTGCTGTGCATTTTCCTCTGTTATGATTGTTGTATGAATGTATGCTTTCCTTGTTTGTATTCTATTCTCTGTGTCTGTGTTGTATTTTCTTGTATTTTTCTGTTTGTGTTTTGTTTTCTATTTTCTCTATTTCCTCTATTTATATGTATCTTCTATTTACTGCTTCTTGTATTCTGCTATTTGTCAGCTAAACAACACGAAATTAATGAACTTAACTAATAACCCCGACCCTACTAAGAACTCCCAAGTTCTTACCCCTTCTCTCTCCCTTCCCCCTTCAGATGGAAGCTTGGGTACACTTCCGTAGTTCGCTGATGACCGTTCACAAAGAGGATTCCGCTCTAGGTAGTCTTCTGAGTCTAGGGTGAATCCCGTTCTCTGATCATATGTATATACGGTGAGACCAGTCAACGTCTGCACCCCGTTTGTACGCGAACTTTAACCTAAATCCTGTGTACGAGACTCCTGTTGTGTGGCTACTTCATGAGGTACCAGAGAGACATCCTGTGGAAAAGTCTGATCGTGCAAGGTAGTAGCAGATGATGTTCTACCTTTTGATGATGATCCACCTGACTTGACTTTTGAAGACTTAGAACGTATTTTCCCTCGCTTCAGTAGTTTAGAGGGACTAGGTGAGTATAGAGTCTAGGCTAGCCTAGGTGCCAGCTTAGGGACTTCTTGAACAAGTCAGGGCCTGGGATGTTGTATGTATATATATATATGTATATATATATATATATATATATATATATATATATATATATATATATATATATATATATATATTAGCTATATCTAGGGGTGTTCTGACTAAAAGTCTATACTCTAATAAAGCTGGATCACGGAATGTTATCAACTGCTTGAGATGTATTTATGTGTGGTTGTTTATAACCGTTTTATCTATTATTATTCGTGAATTGCTTATGAATGATTCTATTTATTAATCCAAACGTTTTAAAAAAAAAAGTACCTCGCAAACTAATTACGCTTTTAACAATGACTTATGCTCACATAATAAATAATAGATAATAGTTAGGAAGACAAGTTGGTAGCGCTCAGTTTCTAGTATGATCATGACGTACCAGAAATTGGGTCGTTACACTTAAGGCGCGCGATCGCGTCAATGACGCGGTCACGTCACTACCATTTCGTGCTGGCATGCGGCCGCGTCGTCCATGCGATCGCGTCACTGCCAGTTTCTTCAAAAACTCCGTTTTATGCTTTCCTTCCAATTTTGTGTGTTTCCTTTCCATCCTTTAAGTTATTCCTGCCTTAGAAGATCTGAAACTACTCAACACATGAATCACGGCATCGAATGGAAGTAAAGAGTAATTAAAATAATTATTTTTAAAGCATAGGAAACATGTTTTTCACATACATCATATAATAAGGAAGGGAAAGTAAAACCATGCAATTTATATGAATAAGTGAGTGAAGGATTGAATAAATCACTTAAATTAGGCACAAAGTATATCATAAAATATGGGTTTATCAGTAGGTCGCGGCGCTAAACGTCCATGCCCTCAAGTTCAGCGTCAGCTTCTAAATCATGCCCAATTCAATCACCAAATCCCATTCAGAGATCCTTTTTTATTTTTCCAACCCCCACCCCCTTTTATATAACATATATATATCATATCCCCTTATACCCCTTCTTATATATATATATATATATACGCCCCCCTTCTTATTTATATACACCTCCCTCTTTATATACGTCTTCCCCCCCCCCCTTCTTATATATATATATACACGCCCCCACCCCCCTTTATATAACACATATATATATATATATATATCTTACTCCCCCTCCCTTATATTTATACATATACGTCCCCCCCCCCCTTATATATAAATAAATAAAATAAATAAATAAATACTTATATATATATATAATCACAAACTATAAAAGAAAAATAAAATAAAATTAAATTAATTATAAAAATATATATATCTCTATATATATTTTAATTATTTTACTTTCTCTTGTCCTTTTATTATTCTATTTTTTTACATTAATATTTATTTTTACTCCTCCATTTGTCTTTTTATGTTCCTCTCTATTTTCAGTTCTTCTTTGCTTGAGGACAAGCAAACTTTTAAGTTTGGTGTTGTTGCTTCACTTGTCGATTTTCTATTTTTTTTTAATGACACCAAAGGGAGGCGAATCATCTCCACGGTGGAGCACGGCCAGAAGAATGCGATGGCCACTAGGATAATTGAGGTGGTTAAGTTCCTTTCATTCTATATTTCCTCCCGTTCTTATTATGTTATATTCCTATTTTCTGTTTATTTTGTTATTGCATGATCAGTGGTTATTTCAATTCCTAGTTCTAGTTAACTTATTACCTATTTCATTATTTTATTTTTGGTTTTATGTTTAAAATAAAATAAAATAAAATAAAATATATATAAAAAAAGAGATTGTCTCATGTATTGCTCACTGAGTTTGAAAATCAAAAGAAAAGAAAAAAGTTATGTAATGCATGAAAAGAGTGACTTTATATCTAAGATTAGTCATATTTACTTAAACGTGGTGGTGTTATTTGTAATTATGAAGGAATGACATGAACAGAGTATATTTGAATTTGAATCAAGGGATGTTGATGTATGAGAAACAGAAATTTAGAGAATTATTATGACCTCTCTGAAATAAACAAAAAATTTAATCCTTGAAGCAAAAGAGACATCAAAATAAGCATAAAAGCAAGGTCCAAGGCTCTGAGCATCAATGACTAGGGAGTCTGAAATAATCAAAAGCTCAAAGAGTTGTTTTCCTAGTTATATGCTTGTGGTATTCTTGTTTCAAGTAACCTTTGAGACAGAATATTTAGAGTCATGACCAAATGCATTCAGCAGAGTACGCCAAAGGCTTCGAGCACCATTGTCTGGGAGTAACTGAAAAAAAAAGAGAGAAAAAAAAATCAGAATTTAGAAAGAGTTCCCAAGTCAAGTGCTTGTGGTGTTTCTGTGTCAAGTAAAGCTTGAGACAAAACATTTAAAGTCACGGCTAGGCTCAAGGTGCAAAGCACCAAAGAAAAGAGAATTAAAGTAAATTCTGCTGTGTTCAAGGATTAAACTGGAGTATAAAGATCAGAGAATTCATAATATGATCCGGATTCCAAATTCCGAATGACACTAACATTCCTCTGATTCAAAGGAGAGTGAGATGCCAAAACTGTTCAGAGCTACAATGAATAAACCCCATTTTAAAGAATAGGCTTGAGCATGACTAAGCTCTCACTTCTCATGAAAATTCACCTCTTAATCATGTACTTATTATGGTTGCTTGAGGACAACCAACAATTCACGTTTGGTGTTGTGATGCGTGAGCATCTTCTCTATCTTTTCCTAGTAAATTTGCATTCAAATTTCAAATTAATGAGTTTAATCAAGATTTAAATATCTTTTAGCCACTATGGATGCTACCTTGAGTTGTGCACAATTCTATTTATTTCAGGTAGCATCCGGAGGGATTTGACGGAGTTTTGTAGCAGAAAAGAGAGAAAGTGAATGATGTTGTCAATCATGACCTCCTTGCACTCAAACTTAAATAACCTGAGCTACAGAGGTCCAACTGACGTGATTCCAGCGGCATTAGAAAGTTAACTTCCAGGACTTTCCAACGATATATAATAGTGCACATTTCCCTTCCAGCAACCTCTGCATCCCCCACGTTGAACTAGGTTCCTACTTCCTACTAAGTTCAGCGTGGATTGGAGAACTTCCAAGGAAGAACTTGCTGCCTTCTCCACGCTGAACTTAGGAAAAGCCAAGTTCAGCGTGGATTCAAAGGAACACGCTGAAGCACTTGCTGCCTTCTCCACGTTGAACTTGGAAAAAGCCAAGTTCAGCATGGAGCTTAATGAATCCAATGGTCCCCATTCACTCCAACAAAGGCTATACGAGAATCTAATTTATTTTTGATTAAACTTTTATTAATTTTATAATTAGGAAAAGATATTATTTAGTTTCTAGGAAATATATTATACATTAATTAGGATTAGATATAAAAGGGAAAAGAATCAGCCCTTCGGACTCTTCTCCTCTCTTCTACCTCACTCCGCACTTTACAGTTTTTCAGAATCCTTTTTTTCTCTCTGAACCATGAGCAACTAAACCTCCATTGTTAAGGTTAGGAGCTCTATCTATTATATGGATTGATACTATTATTTTTCTATTTTAATTCATTTATTGATTTCTATTTCAAGAATTGTTTTCGTTCTTTATCTTATGAATTTGGGTGGAACGGAAGTATGACCTTTGTTCTAATTGAGTTCTTGTATAACTTGGAAAAGCTCTTTACTTGAACAACAGCTTGAAAACAATTTCTCCTAAACTTTTAATTATCTAGACTTAACGGGATACGTGATATATAATCCTTTTATATTTGGGTAATTAGAGTTTCTGTGGCACATAAACTAGAATTGAACTTCATCCTCTAATTGGAATTAAGTGACCAAGGAATTGGCGGTTGATGAAAGTTAGAGTAGACTAAGAAGGTCTAAGGAATTAGGGCTTAGTCATATATAGGTTGCCATGAATTGAATCTTGCATGATTAAAATAGTTAGTAAGAAAAGTCAATCCAGAAAATATGTATCTCTGAAGCCTTAACTGTTTTCTCATATATTATTCACTTCAATTTACTGTCTGCTTTTAATTCTTTGAAATTACTGTTAATGCTTTTGAACCTTCAAACACCATTTTCTGTTTGTCTGACTAAGCCAATCACTCAACCATTGTTGCTTGATCCATCAATCCTTGTGGGATCGATCCTCACTCATCTGAGGTATTACTTGGTACGACCCGGTGCACTTGCTATCTAGTTTGTGGGTTAGAAATTCCACACCAGTAAGCGTCAGCGACTCGTACATTTGGAATGAAAAATTGGCGTAGTAAGGTAAGTTAACAGAGAGTTGGGCTGCCACTATGCTGGAATCGTGCGAGCAGTCACGCGTACGCATGGGCGATGCTTACGCGTCGCATGGCTAATTCAGTTTTCACGCTTACACGTGATGCATGCGCGCGCGTCGAACCTTGTTTTTAATTTCTTTCTTCTTTCTCCTCTCCTTTGTGCTTCTTTCCTCCTCTTTTTCTTACTTTCTTCTTCTTCATTTCTTTAACTTCTCATCCTTATTCTCTTTCATTCTATTTTCCTTATGGCATTTGCATATTTCCATTCATTGCATTTTAATTTTGTGTATGTTTTCGTTTTTTTTTTCTAAATTTGATACTTTTTCTTCGGTGTTGAATTTTCTTGCTCAACTGTTGAATATCTCTTGCATTATTCTGGTGCTTCATGACTTGTTTTATTCTGATTGGGTATTATTTTTCATAAGTCAATGCTAATCTTTCATGATACTTTCATTCCATTTGCATTGATATGCACTTATACTATCTTGCATTACCCATACTCTCTCCCCCATTGTTACAATTCTTGCATTATTGATATGTCATTTGCTTCTACTATTTTCTCTCTCATATGTTGTAGCTACCATGTGGCTGAGACCCTCATTATTTGGCATTAACCCACTCATATTTTATTTGTTTTCTTATCTTTATTTCTGGGTTACTTTTCTTCCTTTTCTTCTTCTTTCAGGATGGCCACCGAAGAAGGGAAAGGGAAAGCTTCTCAATGGGGCAACCGACGAGTCAGTCTGCACAACTTTTGGAGAAAAGCTTCAATTGTAGCCACCCGTCCACTTGCACTCTTAGCATGCACCGAGGACAGTGCAATCTTTATGTGTGGGGAGGTCGATACCGACTTCCGTGGGTTAGTTATTTTTTTCTCAACACCAATATGTTATTTTTTCTGTTGTTAGATAGGTTAGATTGCATGATAATAGTGCTTGCATGTATGTTCTGCTTGGTTGAAGTAACAACTTTCTTTTCAAGACCCTATTCTATAATATTTCACTAATTCAAATTAAAAATTTGTGTTAAACTTGTTTGAAGATTGTAATTTGGAACATGGTTTATAGCTAAAAGCACACAACCTGTGAGATTTTGGGCTTAATTATATGGTTACATTATTTAACCATGATTTTTATTCCTGTGTGTTTTCTTCCCTATGATTGCAATCTATAGTTTGTTCCATTCTATATGTCCATTGTTTAGTGTATTTGCATGCATACATATGATTGAGGCCATCATTTGTTATTAGCTCACTTATCCCAAATAGCCTACCACTTCAACTACCTTTGTTTGCCACTTTGAACCTTTAATCCCTATTTGTTCTATATTTTACCACATCACTAGCCTTAAGCAAAAAAAAAAACAATTAATTACCCCATTTAAATCTTTGGTTTGATTAAGATAGAGATTGCGTGTCAACTAAGTGTACAAAATTGTGGGAACTTGGGTTAATGAGAATGTGTTATGTTTTATTGACAAAAATATTGGAAATTTGGGTGCTTACTGATAAACCACTATTTTATGGTTTATCTTGTGCTCAATTGAGTGGATTTTATCAACTCTTTACCCACTTATTCATAATATTTCCATGGTTTTATATTTCCTTCCTAATTTTATTCTATAATTGGAAACTTGCTTCCCGAGCCTTTTAATTACCAAAAATTAATTTCCCCTTATCACCATTAGATGCCTTGATATGTGTGTTAAGTGTTTTCAGAGATTACAGGGCAGCAATGACTTAGAGGATGGAAAGGAAGCATGCAAAAGTGGAAGGAATACAAGAAGTTGGAGAAATTGCTAAGCTGTCCAGCTTGACCTCTTCGCACTCAAACGGCTATAACTTTAGCTACAGAGGTCCAGATGATGCGGTTTTAGTTGCGTTAGAAAGCTAACGTCTGGGGCTTCGATTTGATATATAATATGCTATGGTTGCCCTGACGATAGGCGACACGAACGCGTGCTCTACGCGGACGCGTCGCAGTGGCAAAAATCAGCGTGGCAGATTTCTTCTCCAGTGATTTCTGGGCTATTTTCAACCCAGTTTTCTGCCCAGAAAACCCAGATTAGAGGCTATTAAGTGGAGAATCCATTCATTCATAAGAAGCTTTCATATTCACAATTTTAGTTTTAGATGTAATTTTTAGAGAGAGAGGTTCTCTGCTCTCTCTTAGGATTAGGATTTAGGATTTCTCTTAGTTTTAGGAGTGCCTCTCAATCCCAGGTTCAATGTTCTTTTACTTTATGTTTATCTCTTACTTTCAGATACTTTAATGCTTATATTAGTTATGTTGCCTATTTGGCTTATGCTACATTCATGTTATGATTTTCTTAATTAATATTATTTAAGGTATTTCAGATTTAAGATTACTTTTAATTTAGAATTTTCTCTCTTGGCTTTGGTTGAGTCATTGGAAACACTTGAGTTATCAAACTCATTGTTGATTGAAAATTGGAATTCTTCAAGAATTAATTCGAGTTCCAATAACTCTAACGTTTCTCAAGGAAAGACTAGGATCTGAGGAATAAAAATTAATTTATCCACTTAACTTACCTTCATAGTTAGAGGTTAACAAAGTGGGAGAAAAATCCGATTCTCATCACAATTGATAAGGATAACCAGGATAGGACTTCCAGTTGTTATACCTTGCCAAGAGCTTTGTTATTTATTATTTTAAGGACTTGTTATCTTACATTACTTGCTCCTTCTTTCCAAAATCCCCAATTTACAAGACTCATAACCAATAATAAGAACACCTCCCTGCAATTTCTTGAGAAGACGACCCGAGGTTTGAGTACTTTGGTTATCAATTTATTTAGGGGTTTGTTACTTGTGACAAGCAAAACGTTTGTATGAAAGGACTTTTGAAGGTTTAGAAACTATACTTGCAACGAGGATTTATCCGCAAATTTCTAGACCACGCAAAAGTTCTCTCATCAAAATGGCGCCGTTGCCGGGGAATTGCAAACGTTTGCCTTATTATTGGTTTTTGTAAATATTTGCTTTTTGCTTGTTTATTTGTTTTTATTTTTATTTTTATTTTTGCTTTTTCGTAAATTAAGAGGTTATTGGTTTTTATTTAGTTATTAAAAATTTTTCAAAAATTTGTTCTTGGTGTTCATCTTGATTTTCAAGTTGTTCTTCCTGTTCATCTTGACCTTCAAGTTGTTCTTAGTTGTTTTCTTCGTTTTAATCTAAAAATTTTCAGTTTGGTGTCATTTTATTATTTTTCTCTTTCCTCATTAAAATTCGAAAATTCAAAATTTAAAACTCAAATTTCAATTTTCAAAATTCAAATTTAAAAATTTAAAATTAAAATCTCAAATTTCAAAATTTAAATCTTTTTCAAAAAATCATATCTTTTTCAAAATCTTATCTTATCTTATCAAATTTCAATATTTAAATTTCAAATTTCAAAATACAAATTTCAAAAATTTAAAATTCAAAATTTCAAATTTCAGATTTCAAAATTTAATTTTCAAATTTAAAAATTTAAATTTCAATAACCTTTTCATTTCAATTTATTTTTATTTTCGTTTTTAATTTTTATTAACTACCATGAATTCTCACCCCTCTCACTTTGAGTTTGGTTCTAAATCTGTTGAAAGGAGTGGAAGCAATAACAAGAATATGCATCAAGGTTTAAGCAATCAAAAATGGATGGAGCCAAGAGGATTTGATTAACCCTTTAGGCAACAACACCCTCCAAGATATCATGGGCAAGGACCACTCTACAATGTGTACCAAGCTGATAGATATGGTGGACCCCCTTGTAATTACCAACAAGCCCCACCCTGTGCTTATGAACCACCTCCCCAACATACTTTTGAACCACCAACCTCACAAGCCCCTTTCCGCCATTTACCTCCATATGACCCTAACCCTCAACCACCATACCAACCACCTTATGAGCCATATGAACCATATATAGAACCACCCCAATTCCAACCCAATTATTCCCAAGAACCACCAGCTCAATATTTGCCATCTCCATATCCATCAATCCAAGAGCACTATGATCCTACTATTGATAGCCGAGCGCAACAAGAATCAACGGATCGTCTCACGGAAACATGTGCAATACTTCAAGCAACCCTTCACCAATTAAATCAAGCAATAAATATACTACCTTCCCGACGTTCGGACACTCAAGGAACCCCCATGGCTTTATGTGGGCAATCTAATGAAGAACGCTGCATGAAGGAGATACTAGAAACTCTAGTGGACAATACGGAACATGACTTTGTACTGGAACAAGTGGAGGAAGCTGTAATTATTGAAGAAGAAGAATTGGTTGAAGACTTGGGAGATGCTGAACCTCCATGGGAAAGTCAAGACATAGAGCCTCCTTCCAAGATGGTTGCATTTGATGTTGAGGAGGGTGTACAACCTCCAAGGCATGTCATGGTTAATGACTTGGAAGAGGCCGATCAAGAGATGGAGACTAAAGAAGAAGAAGCACAGCCTCCCATGCCCTTGGTGAGCAATGAAAAAGAGATTGAATTGGAAGAAAGCTACCAAGAGGAAGAGGTTGATATTGAAGAAACTTGCAAAGAGGTGGAAGTTGTCAAAGAGCACAAGGGAGTAGAGCATGAAATCACCTTGCCAAAGTTATTGGAGACTCCTCCCCCTAAGTTGCCATCATCCTTCACAACATTCAAGTGGGTAAAATTCATATCCCTTAGCTTTCTAATTCCACTTGAATATGGGCTACTGGAGACGGATGGTCAACTTAGAGCCCTTTGTGGCATAAAGAGTAAGAGGAAGATGGTCAGTGGTAAGAATTGTCCTGCAAGGTTTATTATGGTTGGAAGCTCAAAGTTTAAATGCAAGGGTTGGTGTAGAGCTCAATTGAATGGGTCTAGGAAGCTGTTTGGTAGCTGCAATGAGAATTCAAATTACTTATCACCCGGATGGAAAAATACAAATCCCAATAAAAATGGGTGTAAAAGCAAGGTTTGGGATCCTGGAATCTGCTCTGACATTTGTCACCCTGGGAGCCTAAGAATCTATTTGAAGCTTCTTAAGGGCTTTACATGCCTAGTTTGGGACCCCGGAGGTTACTGGAAGTACAAACACTGGTGGGGATTCCTGGATGAATACAAGCATAAGCCACCATAACAGAGAGCTCACCAAATGTCCAACTTAAGGACTCTAACTAAAAGTGCTAGGTGGGAGACAACCCACCATGGTATGGTCGTTCCTTTTTCATTTTTAGTTAGTTTTATTTGTTTTCGAGTTTTATTTTATTTTATTATATTGAACCTGGAGTTTTGCATCACATTCATATTAACACTGCATTCTGCATTTTTTCAGACTAAAAAAAAAAGCACGTACGCGACGTGGCAGCGTCGCTGACGCGTCCGCATCACTAGTGCGTTGGGAAGAAAAGAATTGAACAGAGAGTCATGCGAGAGCGTGGCTGGAGGCACGCCTTTAGCATAATTTGACCCACGCAACCGCGTCAATTGAAAAATAGCTTCCCTACGCATCTGCGTCACCCACGCGACCGCGTGGCCCTGTAAATCGACGTAAAAAGTGTATATGGCCAAAAGTTGTGCTGGAATTGGGCTGGACTCGTGTTGGAAGCCCAAGCCCTCCCACACGAACGCGTGCCCCACGTGTCCGCATCATATTGGAAATAAGGCCATTCACGCGATCGCGTCGACCACGCGACCGCGTCACCCAATATTTTGGCCAAAAGAGTTTCGAACAGAGAGTTGTGCAAGTGCGCGGCTGCCCTCGCGCCACTCGCACGGATCATGTCACGCGTCCGCGTGACCGACGCGACCGCGTCGAATCATTTAAGCGCTGTGCGCACGAATGCGTACCCCACGTGTCCGCGTCGCTCGTGCCGCACAGCTCATCCAACTCTGCCAAAAGTATCTTATCTTTTCTTTTCTAATCCTAATTTCTTCTATCTTTTCCTCTTTCTTCTTTCTTTCTTACTTACTTCTTCATCTCTTTAATTTAATTTATTTGCATACTTTCATTCATTGCATATTTTTATTTTTTTCTAAATTTATTATTTTACCATTGGTGTTCAAATGTTCTTATTCAACTGTTATATCTTTTCTGGTATTTTCTGGGTGCTTAATGACTTGTTTTATTTTGGATTGGGTAATATTATTTAAATCAATGCTACTTTTTATAATACTGATATTCCTTTTGCATTGACATGAACTTACATTGTCTACTCACTCTCTTCCCCATTGTTGCAAATTTTATACCACTGGTATGCCATGGCTTCTATTATTTTCTCACGTACATGTTGAAGCTTCCATGTAAATGAGACTCTTATCATTTGGCATTAACACCCATATTTTATTTATTTTCTATCTTTTGGGTTACTTTTCTTCTTTTCTCTTCTTTCAGGCTGGCCACCGAAGACGGAAAAAGGGAGACACTTCTAAAAGGGGAGACAAATAAGTCCATCTGCACATTCCTTGAAGAAAAGCATCAGTTGGAACAACCCGTCCACCTGCACATCTCAGTATGCACTGAGGATGGTGCAATCTTTTTAATTGTGGGGAGGTCGATACCGATCTCCATGAGTTAGTTACTCTTTTATCTCAACACCAATGGTTTATTTTTTTTGTTAGTTGTTGCATTTGCATATTGGATTGCATGCTTATTTGATTTTGTGCATATTTTACCACTTGGTTGAAGTAATATTTTCTTTTTCAAGAAATTTTTATAGTATTTCCCTAATTTAAATTAAAAAATTTTCTATTAAAACTTGTTTGAAGTTGTATTTGGAACATGGTTTTTGAGTCAAAGAACACACAACCCGTGATATTTTGAACTTATTTATATGGTTACATTATTTAACCATAAATTTTTATTCTTATGTGTTTTCTTCACTATGATTACAATCTTTGCTTTGTTCCATTCTATATGTCCAATATTTAGTGTATTTACATGTTTGCATATGATTGAGGCCATTGTTTAATTTTAGCTCACTTATCCCAAATAAGCCTATCCTATACATCACCCTTGTCAACCACTTTGAGCCTTTTAATCCCCATTTGTTCTTTATTTTATCACATCACTAGCCTTAAGCAGAAAAACAATTAAATATCCCAATTGAATCTTTGGTTAGCTTAAGATAGGGATTGTGCAACAATTAAGTGTGGGAAAACTGTGGGAACTTGGGTTAATAAGGGAATGTATCATGTTTCTAATTTTGAATATTGAAAAATTTGGGTACCTACTCATGTAAAACAGAAAATTAAAAACTCCATATGCATTGATATGTTATTCTAGTTTTTATGTCTCTCTAAAAAAAAAAAAGAGAGAGAGAGAAAAATCCAAAAATATTCAATAAATAAGTAAATAAATAAGGGGACAAAATTACCCCAATGCTAAGTTAATAAAAAGATCAATGCACATGTGATAAAAGTAAAGAAATATCAAAATTTTGGTACATGAGTATGGGAATCATATAAAAGTGGGAATTATGGGTAGCTAGGCATGAATTTAAAAGTATATAGAGTATATGTATATTAGGTGAGAGCTTAGGCTAATTAAAGATTCATATTATAGCTCACTTGGCCATACATATATCCTCACCCTTACCTTAGCCCTATTACAACCTTGAAAAGACCTCATGATGTTTGCATTAGTATGCTAAATATTTGTTGATTGGTTAGTTGAAGAAAAAAGATTTAGAAAGCATGACTAGAGAAGAGTAGAGTGATTAACCCTAGACACTTGAGAGATTAGAGTGATATACACTACCAGTAAAGGTTCAATGCTTGATTCTATGTTCCCTGCTTTCATGAGCTATCTTCTTACAAGTTTACTTGTACTTTATATTGTATAATTTGAATTAGTGAAATCTGATTCATGTTTGTCTTGGAGAACTTATTTATTTTTAAACCAAGTAGGTAGAATCATTTTGCATGTAGATGCATTCATATAGATAGGTTGCATTTCATACATTCTACTACTCCTCTTCACCTTTATAGCTTCTCTTGAGTTTAGCATGAGGACATGCTAATGTTTAAGTGTGGGGAGGTTGATAAACCACTATTTTATGGTTTATCTTGTGCTCAATTGAGTGAATTTTATCAACACTTTACCCACTTATTCATAATATTTGCATGGTTTTATATTTCCTTCCTAATTTTATTCTATAATTGGAAACTTGCTTCCCGAGCCTTTTAATTACCAAAAATTAATTTCTCCTTATCACCATTAGATGCCTTGATATGTGTGTTAAGTGTTTTCAGAGATTACAGGGCAGCAATGGCTTAGAGGATGGAAAGGAAGCATGCAAAAGTGAAAGGAATACAAGAAGTTGGAGAAATTGCTAAGCTGTGCAACCTTACCTCTTCGCACTCAAACGGCTATAACTTTAGCTACAGAGGTCCAAATGATGCAGTTCCAGTTGCGTTGGAAAGCTAACGTCCGGGGCTTCGATTTGATATATAATATGCCATAGTTGCCCTGATGCTAGGCGACACGAACGCGTGCTCCACGCGGACTCGTCGCAGTGGCGAAAATCAGCGTGGCAGATTTCTTCTCCAGCGATTTCTGGGCTGTTTTCGACCCAGTTTTCGGCCCAGAAAATACAGATTAGAGGCTATAAAGTGGGAGAATCCATTCATTCATAAGAAGCTTTCATATTCACAATTTTAGTTTTAGATATAGTTTTTAGAGAGAGAAGTTCTCTCCTCTCTCTTAGGATTAGGATTTAGGATTTCTCTTAGTTTTAGGAGTGCCTCTCAATCCCAGGTTCAATGTTCTTTTACTTTCTGTTTATCTCTTACTTTCAGATACTTTAATGCTTATATGAGTTATGTTGCCTATTTGGCTTATGCTACATTCATGTTATGATTTTCTTAATTAATATTATTTAAGGTATTTCAGATTTAAGATTGCTTTGCTTTATTTATATTGATGCTTTTAATTTAATTTAGAATTTTCTCTCTTGGCTTTGGTTGAGTCATTGGAGACACTTGAGTTATCAAACTCATTGTTGATTGAAAATTAGAATTCTTCAAGAATTAATTCGAGTTCCAATAACTCTAACTTTTCTCAAGGAAAGACTAGGATCTGAGGAATAAAAATTAATTCATCCACTTAACTTACCTTCATAGTTAGAGGTTAACAAAGTGGGAGAAAAATCTAATTCTCATCACAATTGATAAGGATAACCAGGATAAGACTTCCAGTTCTTATACCTTGCCAAGAGCTTTGTTATTTATTATTTTAACGACTTGTTATCTTACATTACTTGCTCCTTCTTTCCAAAACCCCCAATTTACAAGACACATAACCAATAATAAGAACACCTCCCTGCAATTCCTTGAGAAGACGACCCGAGGTTTGAATACTTCGGTTATCAATTTATTTAGGGGTTTGTTACTTGTGACAACCAAAACGTTTGTATGAAAGGACTTTTGAAGGTTTAGAAACTATACTTGCAACGAGGATTTATCCGCAAATTTCTAGACCACGCAAAAGTTCTCTCATCACTTACTCATGTGAAATCAGAAAAATCATATGCATTGATATATTATGCTTTCATTTATTTAAAAAAAAGAGAAAAAAAAAAGAGAAAAAGAAAAAGAGAAAAGAAAAGAAATAAATGAATAGGGGATAAAATCACCCCAATGCTAAGTTCAATAAAAAGTTCAATGCACATGTGATGGAATTAAAATTTGATGGACGAGTATGTGAAATATACAAAAGTGAGATTTTGGGTAGCTAGGCATGATTTTAGAATTATATAGAGTATGTGTGTGTGTTAGGTGAGAATTTAGGTTAGTCAAAGATTCAAAGTATAACTCACTTGGCCATACATGTATCCTCACCCTTACCTTAGCCCCATTACAACCTTGAAAAGCCCTCATGATGTTTGTATTTGTACATTAAATATTTGTTGACTAGTTAGATGAAGAACAAAGTTTTAGAAAGCATGACTAGAGAAGAGTAGAGTGGATTAACCCTACACACTTGTGCAATTAGAGTGCATATACACTTCCAGTGAGGGTTCAATGCTTGATTCTATGTTCCCTGCTTTCATGAGCTATCTTCTTACAAGTTTACTTGCCTCTTATTGTGTGATTTGAATTAGTGGAATCTGATTTATGTTTGTCTTGGAGAATTTATTTACTTTTAACCAAGTAGGTAGAAGTATATTTGCGTCTAGTTGCATTCATATAGATAGACTGCATTTCATAAGTTTTACCATTCCTCTTCACTCCTTTAAAGCTTCTCTTGAGCTTAGCATGAGGACATGCTAATGTTTAAGTGTGGGGAGATTTGATGCACCACTATTTTGTGGTACATTTTATGCTTGATTGAGTGGATTTTATCCACTAAACTCACACTTATTCATATAATTCGCATGTTTTACATTTTCCTTCCTAATTTTGTGCTATGATTGAAAACATGCTTCTTTGGCCTTAAATTTGCTATGTTTAATCCTCTCTTATTACCATTCGATTACGTGATATATTTGTTAAGTGTTTTCAATGTTTACAGGGCAAGAATGACTTAGAGGATGGAAAGGAAGCATGCAAAAGTGGAAGGAATACAAGAAATTAAAGGAATTACTAAGCTGTCAAGCCTAACCTCTTCGTACTAAATCGATCATAACTTGAGCTACAGAGGTCCGAATGAGGTGGTTCCAATTACTAAGCAGTAAATTTGCCATAGCTGCCATGCAGTCAGGCGACGCGTACGCATGACAGAGCCACGTGCTGGACGTATCAGAAATCGCTAGGGGTGATTTCTGGGCTGTTTTTGGCCCAGTTCCAAGCCCAAAAACACATATTAGAGGCTACAGAGTGGGAGAATCATAAAGACAACTTTCATTCACATAATTTTAGGTTTTAGATGTAGTTTTCTTCTCTCCTCTCTCTAGGTTTTAGGATTCCTTTTAGCTCTTTTCAATTTCAGATTTCTATCTTAGTTTAATCTACTTTCTCTTCTACTTTTATTTTCTCTAGCATTCTAGTTTATTTATTTCCCTTGTTGATTGCTTTATGTTGCCAATTTAGTTTATGAATTCTCATGTTATATTTGATTTCCTATTTAATGCAATTTGAGGTTTTTCATATTTATGATTGCTTTTTTCAATTTATGTTATTGATGCTTTCAATTGGTTGTTTGGATTTTATTATCTCTTATTGCTTTTCTATGCTTTTATGTTGTGCCTTCCAGGTGTTTGACAAAATTCTTGGTTGGATTTCAAATTAGCTTTTTATGTTCTTAGCTTAGATTGAGTAATTGGAGACTCTTGAGTTATCAAATTCTTTTGTTGATTAGCAATTAAAAGTTTCTAGTTGATTTGAATTCCACTAAAGCTAGTCTTTCCTCAAGAGTTGACTAGGACTTGAGGAATCAAATTGATTATTTCCACTTGACTTTCCTTCATAGTTAGAGGTTGACTAAGTGGAGCAATGGACTATTCTTGTCACAATTGATGATGATAATGAGGATACGAATTCTAATTATCAATCCTTGCTAGGACTTTTCATAATTATTAGTTTATTTTCTTATCGTTTACATTCCTTATTCAACCTTTCAAAAACCCAAAAAGATACTATCTCATAACCAAGTATAAGTACACTTCCCTGCAATTCCTTGAGAGATGACTCGAGGTTTAATACTTCGGTTAATTTTATTGGGTTTGTTTAAGTGACAAACAAATTAAATTTGATTGAGGTTTAATTGTCGGTTTAGATCTGTACTTGCAACGCAATTACGTTTGTGAAATTCTTTACCGACGATTTTTCCTCCGTCAAGGTATCAAGTGAAAAGCTTGAGACTGAGCGGTTAAAGTTGTGGTCCAAAGCAAAAAGAGTGTACTTAAAAACTCTGGACACCTCTATCTGGGGACTCTAGCAAAGCTGAGTCACAATCTGAAAAGGTTCACCCAGTTAAAGTGTCTGTGGCATTATTGTATCCGGTGGTAATACTGGAAAACAAGGTTCTTAGGGTCACGGCCAATACTCAAAAGAAGCTGTGTTTAAGAATCAAAAAGAGCTTAACTAGGAGAGTCAATAATATCATCTGGATTCTAAGTTCCTAAAGATACCAACCATTCTGAGTTTCAATGGATAGTGAGATGCCAAAACTATTCAGAAGCAAAAAGCTAATAAGTCTCGCTCATCTAATTATAACTAAGCTTAATTGGAAACTTAGAAATTTATTGTATCTTAACTTTCTTTTTATCCTACTGACTTTTTAGTTGCTTGGGGACAAGCAACAGTTTAAGTTTGGTTTGTGATGAGCGGATATTTTATACATTTTTTGGTATCATTTTCATATAGTTTTAGTATGTTTTGTTTAATTTTTATATAAGTTTTTATAGGTTTTGGTATTAAATTCACATTTTTGGATCCTACTATGAGTTTTTGTATTTCTATGTAATTTCAGGTATTTTCTGTCTGAAACTGAGGAGCTAGAGCAAAAGTCTGATTCAGATACAGAGAAAGTACTGCAGATGTTGTCCAGATCTGACCTACCTGCACTCGGAAGAGCTTTTCTGTAGCTACAAAAATCCAAATAGAGCGATCTCAATGGCTATGGAAAGCTGACTTCCAGAGCTTTCTAGCAATATATAATAGTATATACTTTGCTTCGAATTAGAAGGCCCAAAACAGGTGTTCAGCGCCAGCTTTCTGCTCCCTTCAAGGCGTCCAGCGCCCAAAGAGCAGAGACCAGTGTTTAAACGCCCAGAGAGGACCCCCTAGCCAGCATTCAATGCCCTAGGAGCCTCATAGCACGTAGATCATATCAAAGCTCAGCCCACACACTCACCAGGTGGGCCCCAAAAATGGATTTTAGCACTAGATACACTATTTTACCCTTACTAGTATTTAAAATTATTTTTACATAATCATTGAGAACATGTAGACTTTATACACCATTTGAATTTCACATTGTATTTTAATTTAAGTATGAGTTTCTAAACCTTCTAGGTTTAGGGGAGGAGCCCTACTGAGTCCTATGAATTAATAAAAGTACTACTGTTTCTCTTCGATCCGTGTTTGATTAATTCTAAGATGTATATTCATTCTTCATCAATATGAATGCGTTGAACTGGCATAAGTTTATCACATTCTACATGGGTTCAGAGTGTGTCTTTCATCGGGCAATGATGAACCACCAACACAACTTTCAAGTGGGTAAAATTCTTTTCCTTAAACTTTACTTTCCACTTGAGTATGGTTTGCTTGAAACGGATAGTCAACTTAGAGCTCTTTGTGGCTTTAAGAGCACAAGAGAGATGGTTAGTGGTGGGAGTTGTCATGCAAGGTTCAATTTGGTTTCACGCTTAACGCTGAAGTGCAAAGTTTGGAGTAGAGCTAGATTGCTTGGGTCTAGGAAGTTGTTTGGGTACTTAATCGAGAATTTGGCTTGCTTACCACCTGGATGGGATTTTCATGATCAACTTGAAGACGGGTATAGAAAAAAGATTTGGGATCCCAGCATACAAGAGGATCAACTTTGGGATCTCAAAGCGTGTGAAGAAATTCATCAAGGATTGGTGAATTTATTTGGAAATGTTGGAGCTTATTGGAAGTCCAAGAATTGGTGGAAGTTTCAAGTTGTGCATTGATATGGACTCACATTGTCTTTCATAACCCACTTTTTCTTACTTATTATTTGCAAATTTTGTCCCACACACAAGATTAGTACTTTAGTCCTTCCTAACTCATCATTCTTTGTTTTTGCGCTTCATTATCATTGAGTTAGGATGGGACCAAATGCTCTCATGCTTATCACTAATCTTGTCTGTGTCAATTCTTATTTTAACTTGATGCTTCCGAGTATTCTTTTCACTTATGCTTTGACTTTACTCTTGCATCAAGTGTTTGTTGATATGCCATTCGCTTATATTGCTTTCTCACTTATACGTTGTAGCTACCATGTAGTTGAGAATCCCAATCTTATTTGGAATTAGCCCACATATATTTTATTTATTTTGATATCTTTGTTTATGGGCTATTCTTCTTCCTTTTTCTCTCTCTTCAGGCTGGCCACTGGTGCACAGAAATCGTGACGGTTCATTCCTTGGTAACGGCGCTAAAAACTTAACACGCACGTTCATAATCTTAGTTCTTTGTCACAACTTCGCACAACTAACCAGCAAGTGCACTGGGTCATCCAAATAATAAACCTTACGTGAGTAAGGGTCGATCCCACGGAGATTGTCGGCTTGAAGCAAGCTATGGTCACCTTGTAAATCTCAGTCAGGTGAATTCAAATAATTATGGTGAATTGATAATTAAAATATAAATAAAACGTAAATTAGAGATAGAGATACTTATGTAATTCATTGGTGAGAGTTTCTGATAAGCGTATAGAGATGCGTTCGTTCCTCCTGAACCTCTGCTTTCCTATTGTCTTCATCCAATCATTCATACTCCTTTCTATGGCAAGCTGTATATTAGGCATCACCATTGTCAATGGCTACATCCTGTCCTCTTAGTGAAAATGGTCCAATGCGCTGTCACTGCATGGCTAATCATCTGTCGGTTCTCGATCATACTGGAATAGGATTCAATAATCCTTTTGCATCTGTCACTACGCCCAAAATAATTAAACTAGTTTCAAGGATAAATTCGAAACCATGTACTTCTTGTTCTTTTGTTTTTAGAACAATTTTTCATTTAAGAGAGGTGATAGATTCATAGGACATTCATAACTTTAAGGCATAGACACTTAGACTCTAGTGATCATATAGTAAAGACACAAACATAAATAAAACATAAGGCTCAAAAATAAAAAAACAGTAAAATAAATAGACAAAGAGATTAAGGAATGAGTCCACCTTAGTGAGGGTGGCGTCTTCCTCTTCTTGAAGAACTAATGGTGCTTTTGAGCTCCTCTATGTCTCTTACTTGCCTTTGTTGCTCCTCCCTCATTGCTCTTTGATCTTTTCTAATTTCATGAAGGATGATGGAGTGCTCTTGATGCTCCACCCTTAGTTGTCCCATGTTGGAACTTAATTCTCCTAAGGAGGTGTTGATTTGCTCCCAATAGTTTTGTGGAGGAAGGTGCATCCATTGAGGCATTAGTGGTTATGGAAAAACAAAAAAAACAATGCTTTTTCCACACCAAACTTAAAAGGTTTGCTCGTCCTCGAGCAATAGAAGAAAGAAAGTAGTAGAAGAAGAAGAAAATAGAGGAGATGGAGGGAGATATGTGAATTTGGCTAAGGGGGTGTGATGTGTGAAAAGGAAGGAGTGATGGTTTGAATTTGAGTGGGTGGGTGTAGGTGGGTTGTATGATGGTTTTGGAAGAGGTATAGAGGTGATTGGTGGAGGTTATTTGGGGACGAGAGTTATGAAAAGGTGTGAAGAGGAAAGAAGAAGTGGTGGGGATCCTGTGGGGTCCACAGATCATGTTGGGCCAAGGACTTAACATCCCTGCTCCAATTAGGCGTGTAAAATGCCCTTGCTGTGCAATCCTGGCATTTAACGCCAGACTGCTGCTTGTTTCTGGCGTTAAACGCCCAAATGTAGCCTATTTCTGGTGTTTAACGCCAGGCAGATGCTTATTTCTGGCGTTAAACGCCAGACAGATGCTTGTTTCTGGCGTTTAAATGCTAGAATGCTCTCCTTCAGGGTGTGCTATTTTTAATGCTGTTTTTCATTCTGTTTTTGATTTTTCAGTAGTTTTTGTGACTCCACATGATCATCAACCTAATAAAACACGAAATAACAAAAGGAAAATAAAATAGATATAATTAAATAACATTGGGTTGCCTCCCAATAAGCACTTCTTTAATGTCAATAGCTTGACAGTGAGCTCTCATGGAGCCTCATAGATAATCAGAGCAAGGTTGGAACCTCCCAACACCAAACTTAGAGTTTGAATGTGGGGGTTCAACACCAAACTTAGAGTTTGGTTATGGCCTCCCAATACCAAACTTAGAGTTTGACTCTGGGGCTTTAGTTGACTCTGCAGTGAGAGAAGCTTTTCATGCTTCCTCTCCATGGTTACAGAAGGAGATCCTTGAGTTTCAAACACAAGGTTGTCCTCATTCAGTTGGAGGACCAACTCTCCTCTGTCCACATCAATCACAGCTCTTCCAAGGATGATGGATTCATCCTCATCCTTCCCAGTGTCTAGGATTATGAAATCAGCAGGGATGTAAAAGCCTTCAACCTTTACTAACACGTTCTCTACTTGTCCATAAGCCTATTTTCTTGAGTTGTCTGCCATCTCTAATGAGATTCTAGCAGCTTGTACCTCAAAGATCCCAAGTTTCTCCATTACAAAGAGTGGCATTAAGTTTATTCCTGACCCCAGGTCACACAGAGCCTTCTCAAAGGTCATGGTGTCTATGGTACAGGGTATTAAGAATTTGCCAGGATCCTATTTCTTTTGAGATAATTTCTGCCTATCCAATGCATTTAGTTCATTGGTGAGCAAGGGAGGTTTATTTTCCCAAGTCTCATTACCAAATAATTTGGCATTCAGCTTCATGATTGCACCAAGGTGCTTAGCAACTTGCTCTTCAGTAATGTCTTCATTCTCTTCAGAGGAAGAATACTCATCAGAGCTCATGAAGGGCAAAAGGAGGTTCAATGGAATCTCTATGGTCTCTAGATGAGCCTCAGATTCCTTGGGTTCCTCAAAGGGATACTCCTTATTGGTCACTGAATGTCCCAGGAGGTCTTCCTCACTAGGATTCACGTCATCCTCCTCCATTGTAGATTTGGCCATGATGGTCAAATCAATGGCCTTGCACTCTCTCTTTGGATTCTCTTATGTATTGCTTGGGAGAGTATTCGGAGGAGTTTTAGTGACTCTTTTACTTAGCTGGCCCACTTGTGCCTCTAAATTTCTAATGGAGGACCTTGTTTCATTCATGAAACTCACAGTGGCCTTAGATAGATCAGAGACTATATTTGCTAAGCTAGATGGATTTTGCTCAGAATTCTCTGTCTGTTGCTGAGTGGATGATGGAAAAGGCTTGCTATTGCTAAACCTGTTTCTTCCACCATTATTAAAGCCTTGTTGAGGCTTTTGTTGATCCTTCCATGAGAAATTTGGATGATTTCTCCATGAGGGATTATAGGTGTTTCCATAGGGTTCACCCATGTAATTCACCTCTACTATTGCAGGGTTCTTAGGATCATAAGCTTCTTCTTCAGAAGAGGCCTCTTTAGTACTGTTGGATGATTCCTTCAATCCATTTAGACTCTGAGAGATCATATTGACTTGCTGAGTCAATATTTTATTATGAGCCAATATGGGATTCAGAGTATCAATTTCAAGAACTCCCTTCCTCTGAGGCGTCCCATTACTCATAGGATTCCTTTCAGAAGTGTACATGAACTGGTTATTTGCAACCATGTCAATGAGTTCTTGAGCTTCTGCAGGCGTTTTCTTTAGTGAATGGATCAACCTGCAGAATGGTCCAATGACATCTTTGATAATTCAGACAGACCATCATAGAATTTATCCAGGATGGTCCATTCTGAAAGCATGTCAGAAGGACACTTTTTGGTCAGTTCCTTGTATCTCTCCCAAGCTTCATAGAGGGATTCACCTTCTTTTTGTCTGAAGGTTTGAACATCCACTCTAAGCTTTTGAGGAGGAAAGAACTTGGCTAAGAAAGCCGTGACCAGCTTATCCCAAGAGTTCAGGCTATCTTTAGGTTGAGAGTCCAACCATATTCTAACTCTGTCTCTTACAGCAAATGGGAAAAGCATAAGCCTGTAGACCTCGGGATCAACCCCATTGGTCTTAACAGTATCACAGATCTACAAGAATTCAGTTAAGAACTGAAAAGGATCTTCTGATGGAAGTCCATAAAACTTGCAGTTCTGTTGCATCAGAGAAACTAATTGAGGTTTCAGCTCAAAATTGTTTGCTCCAATGGCATGGATTGAGATGCTTCATCCATGTAAATTGGAATTTGGTGCAGTGAAGTCACCAAGCATCTTCCTTGCATTGTTATTATTTTCGGCCATCTCTCCTTCTTTTTCGAAAATTTCTGTAAAGTCCTCTTTAGAGTGTTGTGTTTTAGCTTCTCTTAGCTTCCTCTTCAGAGTCCTTTCAGGTTCCGGATCAGCTTCAACAAGAATGTTTTTATCCTTGCTCCTGCTCATATGAAAAAAAGAAAACAGAAAAGAAAATATGGAATCCTCTATGTCACAGGATAGAGATTCCTTTACGTGAGTAGAAGAAGATATGAATAGAAGAAGGAGAATCCAAACACAAGGGTGAGGAGTAAGTTCGAATTCTTAGATGAAGAGGAGTGTTAGTAAATAAATTAATAAATAGAAGGAGGTGAGGGAGAAGAATTTTCGAAAATTAGATAAAATAAAATAAAAGTATTTTTTTAAATTAGAATTAAAATTAAAAATTTGAAAATTAAGAAAGGAACAATTAAATCAAATTAAATTAAATTTAAAACAATTAGTTAATTTAAAAAGGAATTTTGAAAAATATGAAGGTGATTTTCGAAAATTAAAGATAGAAAGTTAGTTAGGTAGTTTTAAAAAAGATAAGAATCAAACAAAAAGATAAGATTGATTGAAAAAGATTTGAAACTCAAATTTTGAAAAAATAAGAAGTTAGAAAAGAAGTTAGAAAAGATTTTGAAATTGATTTTGAAAAAGATGTGATTGACATTGAAAAAGATATAACTGAAAAAGATTTGCAAAAAAAATTTAAAAAAAGATTTTGATTTTGAAAATTAAAGTTGATTACTTGACTAACAAGAAACAAAAAGATATGATTTAAGCTTTAAAGATTGAACCTTTCTTAATAGGCAAGTAACAAACTTAAATTTTTTGTATCAATCACATTAATTGTTAGTAAAGATTTTGAAATTATAGAACAAAATAAGAAAAAGATTTTGAAAATCAATCATAAAGTTTTTGAAAATATGAAGGAAAAATTAAAAAAATTTGATTTTTGAAAAAGATTTGAAAAAGATAGAATTTTTAAATTGATAATTTGATTTGACTCATAAGAAACAACTAGATTTTAAAATTTTTTTTGAAAAAGTCAACTCAAATTTTCGAATTTGATGAGAAAAAAAAGGGAAAGATATTTTTTTGATTTTTTAATTTTTAATGATGAGAGAGAAAAACATCAAAAAGATTCAATGCATGAAAATTTTGAATCAAAACACATGATGCATGCAAGAACACTATGAATGTCAAGATGAACACCAAGAACACTTTGAATGTCCAGATGAACACCAAGAATTTATTTTTGAAAAAAATTTTTAATAAAAGAAAACATGCAAGACACCAAACTTAAAGATTTTTATTCTCTAGACACTAACAAATTGAAAATGCATATGAAAAACAAGAAAAGACACAAAACAAGAAATTTTAAAGATCAAACAAGAAGACTTACCAAGAACAACTTGAAGGTCATGAAGAATGCAATGCATGGATTTTCGAAAATTTTAAGAAAAATTAAAAAGATGCAATTGACACCAAACTTAAAAATTGAAACTAGACTCAAATAAGAAACATAAAATTTTTGGTTTTTTATGATTTTATAAATTTTTTTTTCGAGAATTATTTTGGGAAAAGACGAAAAAGAAAAATTTTTTTTTTTGAAATTATTTTCAAAAATAAGAAATAAAAAGCTTAAAAATAAAATAAAATTACCTAATCTGAGCAACAGGATGAACCGTCAGTTGTCCAAACTCGAACAATCCCCGGCAACGGCGCCAAAACTTGGTACGCAGAAATCGTGACGGTTCATTCCTTGGTAACGGCGCTAAAAGCTTAACACGCACGTTCATAATCTTAGTTCTTTGTCACAACTTCGCACAACTAACCAACAAGTGCACTGGGTCGTCCAAGTAATAAACCTTACGTGAGTAAGGGTCGATCCCACGGAGATTGTCAGCTTGAAGCAAGCTATGGTCACCTTGTAAATCTCAGTTAGGCGAATTCAAAAGGTTATGGTGAATTATTAATTAAAATATAAATAAAACGTAAATTAGAGATAGAGATACTTATGTAATTCATTCGTGAGAGTTTCAGATAAGCGTATAGAGATGCGTTCGTTCCTCCTGAACTCTGCTTTCCTGTTGTCTTCATCCAATCATTCATACTCCTTTCTATAGCAAGCTGTATGTTAGGCATCACCGTTGTCAATGGCTACATCATGTCCTCTCAGGGAAAATGGTCCAATGCGCTGTCACTGCATGGCTAATCATCTGTCGGTTCTCGATCATGCTGGAATAGGATTCAGTAATCCTTTTGCGTCTGTCACTACGCCTAACACTCGCGAGTTTGAAGCTCGTCACAGCCATCCCTTCCCAGATCCTACTCGGAATACCACAGACAAGGTTTAGACTTTCCGGATCTCAAGAATGGCCGTCCATGGATTCTAATTTATACAACAATGACTCTGATTAAGGAATCCCATAGATATTCATTCAATCTAAGGTAGAACGGAAGTGGTTGTCGGGCACGCATTCATAGGTTGGGAATGATGATGACTGTCACGATCATCACATTCATATTGAGGTGCGATTGAATATCTTAGAATCGGAATAAGCTTGAATTGAATAGAAAAACAACAGTACTTTGTATTAATTCATGAGGAACAGTAGAGCTCCACACCTTAATCTATGGTGTGTAGAAACTCTATCGTTGAAAATACATAAGTGATAATGGTCCAGGCATGGCCAAATGGCCAGCCTCCCAAAGAGGGTTCAATCATCAAAACATGATCAAACGATGTCTAATACAATAGTAAAAGGTTCTATTTATATCAGACTAGTTACTAGGGTTTACAGAAAAGAGTAAATGATGCAGAAATCTACTTCTGGGGCCCACTTGGTGTGTGCATGGGCTGAGCATTGAGCTTTACACGTGTAGAGGATTCTTTTGGAGTTGAACGCCAGTTTGTAACCTGTTTCTGGCGTTTAACTCCACTTTGCAACCTGTTTCTGGCGTTTAACTCCAGAATGCAGCATGGAACTGGCATTGAACGCCAGTTTGCGTCATCTAAGCTCGGGCAAAGTATGGACTATTATATATTTCTGGAAAGCCCTGGATGTCTACTTTCCAACGCAATTAAGAGCGCGCCATTTGGATTTCTATAGCTCCAGAAAATCCACTTTGAGTGTAGGGAGCTCAGAATCCAGTAGCATCTGCAGTCCTTCTTCAACCTCTGAATCTGATTTTTGCTCAAGTCCCTCAATTTCAGCCAGAAAATACCTGAAATCATAGAAAAACACACAAACTAATAGTAAAGTCCAGAAATGTGAATTTTTATTAAAAACTAATAAAAATATACTAAAAACTAACTAAATTATACTGAAAACTATGTAAAAATAATGCCAAAAAGCATATAAATTATCCGCTCATCAGCCACCAAAAGGGGAACGGAAAAGCTTTTGAATGGGGTGACAAACAAGTCCATCTTCACAATCCTTTGCCGGAGCTCGTCAGTTGTAGCAACCCTACTCCACTTTGCTCATCTTTGCATGCATCGAGAACAGTGCAATCTTTTAGTGTGGGGAGGTCAAGACCGACTTCGGTGGGTAACTACTTCCATTTCCAACACCAATTCTTAATCTTGCATGTGTAGTTAGTTGCTTGCATTTAGGTACTACTTAGTTAAAGTAATAATTTCTTTTCCAAGAAACTGTTTTTGGGCATTTCATTAATTTGAATTAAAAATTTTTCGAACTTGCTCGAAAAATTTATTTTGGAACATGGTTTTAGAGCTCGAATACACAAGCGTAGTGAGATTTTGAGCCTATTGATTGGTTGCATCTTAACAACTAGTATCTTGTTTTGGTGTGTGTTGTTCTCTCTAAAATTGTGATCTTTATCTTGCTTGATTCTATATTTTCATTGTTTGATGTATGCATGCACTTATATGATTGAGGCATTTGTTTCACTATATCTTACATACCCATATGGCCTTACCTTTCATCATTCTTTGCAAACCAATGTTGAGCCTATTTTACCCTATTTGTTCTTTATTTTAGCACATCACTAACTTTAAGTGGAAAACAATAAATGTCCCTAATTTGATCCTTGGTTAGCATAGACTAGTGAGAGTGTACATGAATTAAGTGTGGAGAAATTGAGTTTAGGAACATTTAGTTTGGGAATTGGGTATTGTATATTTTTGTGAAAATGTGAGAAAGATAGTTGAGCACATATTCTTGCATTCAATACCTTAATCATATGCATTGAGAAAAATAAAAAAACAAAAACAAAAAAAGACAAAAAGAAAGCAATAAAAAGGGTTAGTTAGATTTTGTAATTTGATTACATGGATTGTCTTAGGTAAGGTGGGAAGTTTAGGTTAATCAAGGATTTAGATTTTAGTCCACTTAACCAAATACATTCCTACCTTGGCCCTAACCCCATTACAACCCTTGAAAAGACCTCTTGATATGTGCATTCATGCATTAAATTTTTGTTGATTGGTAGAAGAAGAGCAAGCCTTAGAAAGCAAGGTTAGTAGAGAACCGAGAGAATCGACCCTCAAACACTAGAGTGGTCAAAGTGTATACACTTCCATTGAGGGTTTGGTGCTCGATTCTTTGTTCCCAGCTTTCACGAGCTTTCTTGCAAGTCTATTTGTACTTCATTTTAAGATTTAAATTAGTGGAATCCAGTTTATATTTGCTCTTGGAAGGTTTATTTACTTTTAACCAAGTAGGTAGAAGCATTTAGCATGTGGTTGCATTCATATAGATAGGTTGCATTGCATGAGTCCTACCACTTTCCCTTCACTCTTTTGGTTCCCTTGAGCTTAGCATGAGGACATGATAATGTTTAAATGTGGAAAGATTTGATGAACCACTATTTTATGGTTTATTTTGTATCGAATTGAGTGGATTTTGTCAGTTATTCTCACACTTATTCATATAAATTGCATGTTTTTAAGATTCCTTCCTAATCTTGTGATATGATTGAAAACATGTTTCCTAGGCTTTAAAATTGCTAATTTTTAATCCTCTTTTATTATCATTCGATGCCTTAATTCTTGTGTTAAGTGTTTTCAGGGTTTATAGGGGAGGAATGGCTTAGAAGATGGAAAGGAAGCATGCAAAGTGGAAGGAACACAAGAAATTGAAGTTTTGAGGAGCTGGTGTCCACGTGCACGCATGGCGGACGCGTATGCGTGACCGAGCCAATGTCCAAATGACACGCACGCGTGGATGATGCGTACATGTGGCAAGTTCAATATCCAACGACGTGTATGCGTGGCTGACGCGTACGCGTGACAAGCATCACGTGCCTCAATTACGAGAAATTGCTGGGGGCAATTTCTGGGCTGATTTTGACCCAGTTTTAGGCCCAAAAGTAAATATTAGAGGCTGCAGAGTGGAGCTGGAGAGATACACTTCTCATTCATTCATACATTAGGTTTAGATGTAGAATTATAGAGAGAGAGGCTCTCTCCTCTCTCTAGGTTTTAGGATTTTTAGTCTTATTTTTTCTTAGCTTCAGAATTTTATCTTGCTTTAATTTAGTTTTCTTCTACCTTTTATTGTTCTAGTATCTTAGTTTATCTTCTCTTTTTGATTTCTTTATTTTTCCAATTTAGTTTATGAACTCTCCTTGTTAGATTCAATTTCCTTTTATTGCAATTTGAGGTATTTCATGTTTATTGCTTCTTTCTATAATTGTTGGTTATTGATGCCGTGCATTTGTTAATCTTAGATTCTACTATTCCTTGTTAATTTTCTATACTTTTACTTTGTGCCTTCCAAGTGTTTGATAAAATGCTTGGTTGGATTTTAAATTAGATTTTTATGTTCTTAACTTGGATTGATCAATTAGAGACTCTTGAGTTGTCAAAATTCTTTTGTTGATTGGTAATTGAAGATTGCTGGTTAGCTTGAACTTCACTAAATCTAGTCTCTCCCTATGATTTGACTAGGACTTGTGAACTCAAGTTAATTGTATGTACTTGACTTTCCTTCATTGGTTAGAGGTTAACTATGTAAAGGCAATTTATATTTACCATCACAATTGACGACGATAATGCGGATAAGACTTCTAACTCTCTTTCCTTGCTAAGAGCTTTCTTAGTTATTACTTTATTTTCTTGCCATTTTACTTTCTTGTCTCTTAATTCGAAAACCACAAAATTGTTTTCCCGTAACCAATAGTAAGTACACTTTTCTACAATTTCTTTGAGAGACGACGTGAGGTTTGAATATTTCGGTTATTTTTATTGGTTTGCTTAAGTGACAAACAAATTAAACGTTGATTGATGTTTAATTATCGGTTTAGGTCTATACTTACAATGCAATTTTATTGAAAAAAATCATTACCGATATTTTTACTCTGTCAGCAGGCACATGGGCTAGTAGAAAATGTCTTGGTCAAAGTTGGAGAGATTTTACTCCCTGTTGATTTAGTAGTACTTGATATAAGATAATATGCAAATGACTCCATCATACTAGGAAGACCATTCCTAGCCACTGGAAGAGTCTTGATTGATGTTAAGAGAGGTGAATTAGTCCTGAGTCTGTGGGAGGACTATTTGGTGTTCAAGGTTTTTAAACCTTCACCAATCTCTGGAGTAGGAGGTACTTGCATGTAGAGCTCATTGCTTAAGCCTCCTTGATGGAAATCCATATAGTTTCCCCTGACATCAAACTAAAGTTTGGTGTTGGGCATTCACCACCCACCAAAGAGGAAGGAGGTCCCAAGAAGAAGGTATCAAAGGGCTGGAGGAAAAAAAGATTCTCACTGATGACTTCTCACTTGGGATGAAAGTGGTATTCACTAGAAGTCCAGTCATACCCCCACACAGTGAATAGAATCCTGTCTTTGGAGCATGTTGAGTTGATTCATGACAGCACTAAAAATAAGTCACAGAAAGGGGTGAGGATCTGAGCCCCTATGACCCTCCTCCTAGAGGAGCTGATCGTCAAGATAATGACGGTAAAGAAGCACTCGTTGGGAGGCAACCCAACCATGAGTATTATTTAGCTTTATTTCAGTTTATTTTCATTATTTATTTAGTTTAATTTTTCAGTGTCTCTCACAATTTTCCTAGGTTTAATATTATTTGTGATCATGCACAGTGTTTAGAACAGGGACAGAAGAACTCAAATTGAAGAACAGAACACCCTGGAGAACATTGAGTCAAAAGGCTTGGGTGCTAAACGCCAATGAGGATATTTAGCGCCAAGGGGAGGTTGGCGTTAAATGCCAAGTAGGCGTTTAATGCCCATTAGGGCATAATTTTGAGTGCTTTCATCCCATCCAGCTGGCGTTTAGGGCCACCAAGTTCCCATTGCTGGTGCTAAACACCAAGACTGGCGTTTAGCACCCAGTTCCCTAGTCTCGAATATAGAGGAAGGGGTTTAACCCATGCTTAAAACCCAAACTCCCACCCACTATGACCAGTTAACCATATTCCTTCTCTCTCCCCTTTACCCACTATTCCATCTACATTCATCGACCACATTCCCCAAGATCACATCCAATCAACCTATCCATTCCCAATAATCTTTCAACTCACCCCCACTCCACGCAATAACCACTCCTCAATCCCATCAATCTCTCTTCCCTATTAACCAAATTCAAATCTCTTTTCACTCTCAACCTTTCCCCTCTAACCAAACTCTAACCCCCCACCTCTATAAATATCCATGATAAACAGATATTTTATACGCTTTTTGACATCATTTTCATATAATTTTTGTTATATTTTAAACTTTTATTATATTTTCGTAGGTTTTAGTGTAAAATTCACATTTATGGATTCTACTTTAATTTTCTGTGTTTTTGTGCAATTTTAGGTATTTTCTGGCTAATATTGAGGAACTGGAGCAAAAGCCTGATTCAGAGGTAGAGAAAGTGCTGCAGATGTTGTCAAGATCTGACCTCCTTGCACTCGAAAGAGCTTTTCTGGAGCTACAAAAGTCCAAATGGAACTTTCTCAACAAATATGGAAGCTAACATCCAGAGGTTTCCAGCAATGTATAATAGTTCATACTTTGCTTCAAAATTGGAGGCCCAAAACTTGAGCTCAACGCTAGCCATCTGCCCTATTCTAGTGTCCAACTCACAAGAGAGGAGTTACCAGCGTCCAACACCCAAGAAGGTGCCCCTAGCCAGTGTTCAACACCCTAGAGCCCTCCTAACACGTGGCTTACTCTTTTGCTCAGCCCAAACACTCACCAAGTGGGTCCCGAAAGTGGATTTTCACACTAAAAGACTATTTTATCCTTCTTATGTAATCCTTAGTCATTAGTTTAGTATTTAAAGGAGAAGATCACCCCTGTTTTAGGATCTTCGCCCATCTCTCCTGGCATATTTCGAGCCTTTCATTGTATTTCTCTATCAGTATGAGTATCTAAACCTCCTAGGTTGAGGGTAGGAGTTCTGCTGAGTTTTATGGATTAATAAAAGTACTACTGTTCTATTCTTAATTCATGTTTGATTCTATTCTAAGATGTATCTTCATTCTTCATCCTTATGAATGCATTGAACCGGTACAAGGTTATATCATTCTAAATGGGTTCGGAGTGAGTCTTTCATCGGACAACAATGAACCACTAGCTTGATTATGCATCTCTTAGACGGCTAATCTATGACTTCGTTGGGGACTTCTCGAGACACCAGTTTAGCCGAGGCATGGGGAGATTAGAGTCTTTGTGGTAAAGTCTAGAACCACAAGGTGCAACATTCCCTGAATCGGAAGATTTGACCTTGTCTGTGCCATTTTGAGTAGGATCATCAAAGGGAATGAACTGCAGGAGCTTCACCCTCAATCAGAATGAATACGCACTAACCCTGGGGTTCAGCACTAGAGGAGAATCGGTGACCTCTCGAGAAAGGCGTTGATCACATATAGCCTTCCATAGAAGAAATCATTCACAGTTGGAGTAGACAATAAGACCGGAGTAATCCAGAAGAATAAAGCATCTCTGAAGCCTTAATCATCTTCTTATCACTGGTTTCACCCAATTTAAATACTTTCATTCCTATTTTACTTTTATGCATTGATGAATACATATTTGATGATATATTTTGGTTATAATTGGATGGACTTCATCACATAAACTCACACTTAAGTACCAAAATAGCATACTTTTGTGTTTGATCCCTAATTTGAACTTAAATGTGAAAACATGTTCTTTTGTGCTTATTTTGAATAATTTTATTCCATTTACCTTCCATTCGATACCTTGATGTTATTTGTGAGTGATTTTAGAAGAATAAGGTAGGAATGGCTTGGTGAGAATGGAAGAGGAGCAAGCAATTGGGAGAAAGTCTGAAGAAAACAAAGGAGGAGAGCTCAACCATGCGTGCGTGCGCACAAGGATGCGTGCGTACGCATAAGAAGAAGATCAGCATGCGTGCGTGCGCACAACCACGTGTGCGTACACACAGGAACTCAAGCAGAGTGAATCCAGAGCATCGCGAAGTGTGCGTACGCACAACCCTCTGTGCGTACGCACAAGTGAAACACTACAACATTTTTGGCCTAAGGTAACCCTTATTCGAAGCAACATTTAATAAAAGTTGCTTTAGATAAAAAAAATAACATTTTTGACAAGTTGCTTTTGAGTAAGACAAAGATAACAAAATTTTTTGCCACCCACAAAAATAGTTGTCTTTGATATCTAAAACAACACTTATAAAATGTTACAATATAAAAAATTTAAGACAACATTTTTAAATAAAAATGCAACATTTTATAAGAGTTGTCAAAAAAATTGAATAAATAACATTTATAAAAAATTGCCTAAAATTATTCATAGTTAAAAATTAAAAAAAAACTTTTAATCCTATTCCCACCCATTATTTTCCCAATCAAATAACTTAAAAAAAGAAGAAAAAAGAACATATGTGCTTCAAAGCTTCAGTTCACTACCCTAAGCCGTAACACTTCAGAAACCAATCCAAAACGGCGACACCCTAACGGTGACATCAGCTCTCGATCACGCTGCTCTCCTCCACAAACGGCGACTGGACGGTGCTCTTCTTCACGGGCGTCGGCGTGGCCATCTTCTCTACGCACGCTGCTCAACGGCAACGGCGCAATGCACTTCTCGTTTTGGCCCGAACCACCACCGTTGAGAAACCCCTGTCCCTTCTCTTCTCCTTCTCCTTCTTCCTCTTCTTCTTCTTCCCCTGTCTCACCTCCTCCTCTTCGCGAGCTCTGACAATACTACACGCAGATGCAACCCCCCTTCTCCTCTGCGTATTGGTAAGAAGCTTCTGAATTTTACTATGGGAATGGAATTTCTGAATTCATTGATTCTAAATTTTAGTATGGGAATGTTCTGAATTTTAGTATGTGAATGGAATTTCTAAATGCATTGATAATGAATTTTAGTATGGGAATTTTCTGAATTTTAAAGTAATGATGCATTATATATTATATATTCACTTGCATTATAACTTTTTTTACTCGGAGTGAAAGAGTGAAGTAGTGGCATACATGATGATGAACGTTGTTTGGTGTATAAATATTTCAGATGTTTTGTGTTTAAAGTTCACTGCATTCTAACTATTAATCTAAACGAGGAGAAAACTTGTGAGGAATCTCAATTGATTTTGAGAAAATATTCATACATTGTTCTTCGAATTCATTTTTCAACTTGTGAGGCATTTGATTTTGGCTATACTTATTTACTAAATCCTGTTTTGATTTCCTGCAGATCATGATGAAAGACCAATTTGCAATTTATATGATCCAGAAGGTTATTGATATATGTTCTGAAAATCAGTGACCAATCTTGCTTTCTCACATCAGAGTTCATGCTCATGCTTTGAAGAAATACACTTATGGAGAACACATTGTGGTTCGGTTAAAACTAACAATTTGGAGGTGTGCACTACTACTAAAGCATATATGAATTCATATTGATGCAAAATTGGATAGGTAGCATATTCATGGGAAGATCCCTGTTTTATTATATTATATGTTGAGAAATCGTATCATGGTTTTACTAATTTAGATGAGACCTTGTCTTACATTATATGCATTTTTAGTCACCTTTTGATTTGGAACTGTAATTGTCAATCCCCTGAATTGACTGTATAATTTGTGGAGTATAGGAACCTCAGACCTAAAATGCTATATGATTTTTCATCAAACGAATGTTAAGTGTATTTATTATCCTTATATATCATATTAACTATTAGATGAGTTGAAGATTAATTTCAATAAAGTTTATATGTTAACTGCATAAGTTTTGTTATACTTATATATGATATTAATTTCAATAAAGTTTATATGTTTCAGTAAGAAAATGGATTTTAGCCTCACATGCATTTTCGATGATCCAGTCTCTCTTACCTGTTATTTTACATAATGTTGAATTGGAAAATGCTAACAAAAAATAAAGAAAAAAATGGTGGGAAACTAAGCTTAACTTTTGTGGATTTAACTGCCAACTTGGCTTTGAGAATGAGATGTTGAATTGCAGTTGAAGCAAAGAAATTTAAGGTCCTTTTTTCTTTTTAGGAAACAGCTATATGGACATCTTGCACAGTGCAATTAAGGGAAACAAAATGATGAAGGAGGGTGGTGAGGTGGTGGTGGTGGTGTTTAAGGAGGAAATTCTCCATAGGAATTGTTTAGTTAATATGTTTGAGAAAGATGTGATTGTTGATTAACCTTTTTTTATGGGATTTTATTCTTTTAGTAGTAGGGTATAAACTTTTTGTAATTTTTAAATTATGTGTCTTGTCCGGCTTTAATTTAAGTTTGAGCTTATTTGTAAAAGTATTACATAATCAGAAATATATATAATCAAAATTTTAATTAAAAGTTAATAATAATAATTTGATTTAATGATAATAAGTAATAATGAGATCCACTTCTTCATCTATTGACCGAAAACAACTTTAACTTTAACTTTTATAATGTATTATGTTTAGAGGAATTTTCAAGAGTTTTTTGGAAGGAGTAAGGTGTTAAATTGATGTTGTTTTAACTTTGTTTGTGTCTGATATTGCTGCTGATTTTTTATCTTGGTTCTGCATTTTACATGAGTACTTGACAGGAGTTTCATTGTTTTGTAACAGGTGCCCCTGCCATAACTTCTAGTTTACAGGATTTTTGAAAAAATTCAGGTTAGTGGGATTCTTAGAATTCATCATCGATTTGTTCTAAAAAATTGAAAAAGCATAGGAAAAATTCCTAGAAGTAGAACTCCTCAAATTTTTGTCATCAGAATCAATGAATATATGTTGAAAATTGTAATGTTGATTAAGTGATTATATAGAGCTAGATTTTGTTGCCATGACCTTTTATCCATTTCGGCATTGAAGAGTAAAGACTCTTGTTAAATTGATCAGCTGAATTAATGTTGAGAAAACATCTCTATGCCTAGTAATGTAGGGCTTTTCCTTTATCTACTGTGAGAATCACATAAGGTGATATGATTTAAGAGTTATATTGCTTACTTGCAGGGCGCTAGACTTATTGCCTATGAGTTGGTACAAAATAAAATACCAGCTACTCTTATAGCGGATTCAGCTGCTGCTGCCTTAATGAAAGCCGGACGCATGGATGCTGTTGTTGTTGGGGCCAATTGGGACCTACAAAGTTGCCTTGTGTGCCAAGTTTCATAACATACCTTTTTATGTGGCTGTACCGCTGACTTCAAATAATCTGTCACTTTCTTCTGGAGAAGAAAACGTCATCGAGGAGAGATTTCCGAAGGAGTTGTTGAACACCCCAGGAGGACTTGGAGAGCAAGTTGCTGCCTCATGATAAATGTTAAAGAATTTTTGTTCAAGTTCATAATGAGAAGAATACGTATTTTGTTTACTTATGTTTATTATTTATTTGACTTGGTAACATAGCAAGTATGTTAATTGGCACTTAGAACACCTTTCTACATACATGCAATATATATTATTAGCTTATTTTATTTACATTGATTAAATTAAATTTAAATATTTAAATATTGTTAGTGTGTGGTATATATCCTTCAAATGTCATAGAAATATAATAAAGGTAAAAAATATATTGTTTTAGATATAAAAAAAGAGAATCTAAGAAAAGCTCAATAAGATGTTTCTTTAGGTATTACAAAAAGACAACTTCAAATAAACTTAGATAAGTGTTGCTTTAGGTATATTAAAAAACAATTGGAAAAAACTTATACAGGTGTTCCTTTAAGTATATAAAAAGGCAACTTAAAAAAATCTAGAAAAATGTTGCATTATGTATTAGAAAATACAACTCGTAAAAAGGGTTGTCATAAAGTCTTTGTTAAAGTGTTGTGTTTGGGTCCCCTAAGGCAACCCTTATATGGAGTTGCTTTTTTTGTAGAATAGGCAACATTTCCTTAAGGTTGCCATAAAAAGGGTTCCCTTTGATACACAAAATCGTTGCCTTAAACCAAAGGTAACGGCCGTATAGCCAACCCCTAAAAAGCGTTGCGTTTTGTGGGAAAGTGTTGCCTTTGATCAAAGGCAACACCTTTTCTTATTATAGACAACGTTTTTAAAGGGTTGCCTCAACCCGAATTTGTTGTAGTGCAAATTCGGCGAAGTGTGCGGACGCACACATCTGTGTATCCGCACAGGTACCAGTGCGTGCCTTCATTAAAAATGCACGTGCACTCGTGTTTTGGGGCTCTTTTTGGCCCATTTCTGAAGGCTTGGAGGCAGGTTTGAGAGGCTATATGAAGCGGAATGCAACACATAACAAGGGGGCCATCTTAGAATAGGAAAAACACATAGTAGGAGTAGGAGTAGTGTAGATTAGGAAATTCTCTCTTAGGTTTAATTAGGGTTTGTAGCATTTTATACTTCAAGTTTGGATTTGGATTATAGCAATTTTATTGTAAGTATTTCTTTAATTCTCTCTTTTATGACATTACTTGTTCCACACTTTCTCATATTTTCATTTCTCTTGCCAATTTATATAGTTTTGCAATTTTGAATTTCTAGTTGTTTAATTTGATGTTTGATGGCTTTTATATGTTTGTTTGAGTTGCTTTTATTGATTTTGAGTATTTGTGATTCATAGCTTTCATTAATTTACCAATTTTGCCATGATTTACGTTTATGCCCATTATGTGTTTGATAAAATGCCAATCTTAGTTATGGGATAGATTTCCACCCCTTGGCTTGGGGAAATGAGTTTATGGATTACTAGAGCCATAATGTCCAACATTTAGTGGTAATTCTTTTGGAGTTAGTTGATTCTTGTTTCCATTAAAGCTAGCCTTTTATTAATTAGTTGGTAAGTTGGTTAGAACTTATGGATTAAGGTCAATTATGCTTGCTTGACTTACTCCTCGATGTTTGGGGTTAACTAAGCGAGATTAACTCATGATAATTATCATAGTTGTGGTTATGGCAAGGAAGGGATTCCATAACTCATCCCAAGTGAAGGATTCATTTATGTTTTGAACTGCCTTTTCTCTCACTTTAAAGCTTTACTTGTTCATATTACATACATAGTTCTTTTGTTCTTTCATTAGTTTATTAATTGCAATTTTGTCTAGTTCTTTTATCTCTTTATTTGTTCACTTCAATATTTGAAATCCCCTTGCCTTCCACAACCAAAATTGTGTGCACTTGTTGGCATTAGTTCCTAGGGAAGACGACCCGAGGTTGAAAGACTCTCGATTTAGATTAAAAATTGTAAACTTTGATTGAGCATTACTTGTTGGTTGAGAACTATACTTGAAACGATGTTATTTCTCCTTTACCGAGAAGGAATTCTTAACAAACGATTTTGCTCGCATCAAGTTTTTGGCGCCGTTGTCGGGGAGCTAGCATCATGAGTGCTATATTTTGGTTGTTGTAAATATGTCTATAGTCTGAATAGATACTTTTTGTTTGCTTGTTTGCTTTTGTTGGTAATTAGGAGTCAGTTTATTTTGTTAATTGATGTCTTTAGTTGTTATTTTCAATTTTCTCTATGAGTTATCACCCTCTTGGTTTGGAGTTTGGTTGTGATTATTTTGTAGGGATTGATAACTTCTATTTTGGATTGCATCATGGGTTTGAAGCATCAATTTTGGGAGGAGCAACCTCCTCCATATTACAATGAACCATACCCTCCCCAATATGCATACCCAACCCAAGGATATGGTGGATTTCACTATGACTATACACCTCCACCACCATATACATATGACCCCTACCCTCAACACAATCCTCAATCACCATATTTTCAATCATCACACCACCACCACCATACACCTTCTTACACACCACCTCAAGATACTCATCAACATGAACTACCTCCCACATATCCAACCTTCTTCCCAAAATGAAGCTTCCCTCTTACCTAATTGTGAAGCTTTTCCACCCTTGACCTAAGACCATCAAGACCTTAAAGCCTTTCTCCAAGTGCAAGAAGGATTCCAAAGCACCCAAGGGCAATTTATGGCTATCATAGCCGAAGCGGTGAACCGCTTGGTTCTACTACGCTCATCCGATCAAGGCACCCCTCCTGAAGAGTGTGAAGGAGCAATTGAATGGTGTAGTGAAGAGGAGAGCATGGAACCCCAAGGGAAAGAAGAAGGGTTAGAGCATGAAGTTAAACAAGAGGGAGAAGGGGAAGTATGTGAACCGAAGGAGAGAAAGAGAGATATGAGTGAGATTGATCAAGATGAGGATTCCATCATTAATGATTTTTTGTCCTCCTTGATCAATCCCCTCGATGATCCTAATGAGCCTCTTTCCATTGAGTTTGAGAGAGACATGGAGGTAAACTTCTCACAATCTCCATGTTATGATTTGAGTGATGGGGAAGAGGATGTTGGTGAGGAAGCAATTCCGGTCCAAGAACATATTGAGTGGGTGGCAATTTCACCTATGAGCTTCATTGGCCCCCATCAATATGCTCTCTTGGAAACGGATTACCAACTCAAGATCCTTCTTAGGTTGATACATGGTGGAGGAAACGATATTTGTTTCCAAGAGAATCCAATGCCCTTCAAGAAGAATAATTCAAGAATTGGAGTTCAAGCATGGTGTAGAGCAGAATCGGGTGATTTTTGGAGAATGTTTGGTTGTTACAAGGGTCAACTGAGAGCTTATCCATCCGGCTTGGAGCATAGAAATCAACAAGAAGGTGACCGGATACCTAGGATATGGGATCCCGAAGGACCTATGAAGTGCAAGTTCAGATGGAGATTCAAGGATGAGTGGAAACACAAGCCACCCTAGCTAGAGTGCCCTCAATAAGTCCAACTTAAGGACTATAAACTAAAGTGCTAGGTGGGAGAGACCCCACCATGGTAACATCTTTCTTACCCTTTCCCTTTGCTTATAGTCCTAGTTTCTTGAATGTTTGCTTATCTTAGTTAGCTTAGGTTAGTTTGATTTTGAGTTTAGAGATGTTAATTCGTGTATGGATCATGATTTTGTGATGTTTTGAATGTTTGGGGCTGGAAAATGTGTTGAGATAAGGTGGAGGGCCCTAGAATTTGAAGAAAAATTTTTGGAAAACAGGGCATCTGTGCGTGCGCACCCACCTGTGCGTGCGCACAAACCTCCTTGTTTCACGTCCTGTGCGTGCACACCCTGGTCTGCATATGCACACAAGCCTTTATTCCCTCTGTTGGGAGTGCTTACAGGCCTTGTGCAGGCGCATCCCCCTGTCTCTTGTGCTTTGTGCGGGCGCACTGCTCTGTACTTACGCACAAACGTGTGCATTCGCACGCCAATACGCAACCCCTCTAATGGGAGTGTTGGCATGGCTTGTGCGTGTGAACACCCCCCATCCTTCCTCATGTGCGTCCGCACATACTCGTGTGCGTGCGCACACGTGATCCTTTAAAAAAAAAATTTCTGTGCGTGCGCACACGCTTGTGCGAGCACACACATCTATATCCCCTTCTGTTTGGAGCGCTTGCACACGTCCCTTTTTCCACCTAGTGTGCGTACGCACACTTACCTGTGCGTACGCACGCCTCTATTTTCTCTCACTTTACTTCTTTTCTTCTCTTCTCTCAACTTATTCTCTTCTTTTCCTCTCCACCCTTCTCTTTTCTCTCTTTTGCATTATTTTCTACTTATTCTTGTTAGTTTTTATTGCCTCTCATTTTTGTTTTAGTAATTATATTAGTTTTTGTTTAATTGTTATTAATTAAATAAGTTGCAAGTGTTTGCTTATTGTTTGATTGGGTTACTTGTTGATTGAATTTCATCGATGCACTTGTACTTTACCTTTAATTACTAGGACCTACTTGGATTTGCCCATTGCATTTTGTTGCATATTAGGTGAAACTTTTATGAGTGCACATGGAATTTAGTGAACTGAATTGAATTACTTGTTCACCGTGATTTCCATATTAAATTCATCACATGACCGACACTTGTTCCTTGTTAATGCTTTGCATTTGTTTGAGTGACTCAACTTGGTTCTCATCAAGCTTGGCACTTTTTTTAACAAGTATCTATACCATGTGACTTTTTATTATGATTTATGATGAATAAGGAGTCTTTTGTTCATTATTGGATTGGTTATTGTTTGATGTGCTTCTATATCAATCTTGCGCTTTCACTTGCACAAATTCAATATCCAATATCAAATACTCAATTCACTTTTGTGGTTATCGAGGTTTGTTTGTGCCTCATTTCTTGCTTATTCTTTAATCGTAACCTAAGTCATTTAATTGAGGAACACATGCTTACTTGTTGATCGTGTGGATGCTGTTTTAAACCGGCCGTAGTGTGTGTTCCAACCGCGCATCATTGGAATACACACACGGCTCATTCATTTTCATCATCCACACTACTATGCAAACTCCTTAATTCGATGCTGATTAATCCCTCCTACCATTTTGTGCTACTTTCCCTATGATCCCTAATTATACTTTATCCATTCTTTTTGAGAATGAGACGTGAAGGCAAGGAGCTGGGAGAGGAGGAGGACACCGAGGAGGGAGATGCCGAGCATACATTGGACTTGGCGATTTCCCCACAACCCAAACCTCTGCATCCGCCAACCGAAGGTGGAGGCACTTCAGAGCCATTCTCCCCGAATTGTGTTTGTGCACAGAGGACCGTGCATCGCTTAAGTGTGGGGGAAGATTCATCATTTTGGGGCGTAAACTTTCTTTTCCGAACACTTTACACTTTATTTTTGTTTCTTTCATTAGGTTTCTTGTATATATTTGGAGTGCTTTTAACTGTTGCATTGCATTCTCTTCTAGTATATATATCTTAGCTTATGCATAGTTTATTTCTAGTTATTGCATGTTGCATTTTTGCATCTTTTTCTTAGTATATATTTTATAGATAGAAATTATGATTGGATGATGTGAATAGTATAGCACCTAGTTCAATTTTGTCCTAATTATTCATGTTACTTTTTGGTTGTTGAAAATTAGGAATAGAACTAGGAAATTTTTGAAAAATTGCATCCATCACAACATACATATGCATATAGGAATAATTTTGGTGAAAAACAACAAGAATTTCCAAGAATTTTGTTTCAAGGGCATTCTATTGAATTGATTTGGAAAATTATTTTTAAACTTGCTTGAATGAATTTTTGTGGAACATAGAAGAGAGATAGAACAAAATGCCTTGTGAGTTTTTGAGCTATATTGAGTGGTTACACATTTTAACCACTAATTTTGTTCATTGTGTGCTATGCTCCTTCTATGATTGTAATATTGGTTTTGCTTGATTCTTTATTTCCAATATTTGATGTTGTGATTGCATTTAGCATGATTGAGGCCATCTTTGAATTAAACTCACTCACCCATATGGACCTACCGGTGCATCTACCTTTGTTAACCCTTTTTGAGCTTTTTAATCTCCTTTTGTTCTAATTGTTAGCGCATCACAACCCTAAGCAAAAAACCATGAATAACCCTTAATTTCATCTTTGATTAGCTTAGGTTGAAGAGTGTGCGTCATTTAAGTGTGGGGGAAATTTTGGGAAGCATTGGTAGAGAAAAATTTTATTTTGGATAATTATTGAAAATTTGGGAAAAATGGGTGCACATTTGATGAGAGGATAATTTATACGCTTTTTGGCATTGTTTTTAGTATATTTTAGTTAGTTTTTATTATGTTTTTATTTGTTTTTAAATAAAAATCACTTTTCTGGGCTTTACTATGAGTTTGTGTGTTTTTTTGTGATTTCAGGTATTTTCTGGCTGAAGTTGAGGGACCTGAGCAAAAATCTGATTCAGAGGCTGAAAAAGGACTGCAGATGCTATTGGATTCTGACCTCCCTACACTCAAAGTGGATTTTCTGGAGCTACAGAAGCCCAATTATCGCACTCTCAATTGCGTTGGAAAGTAGACATTCTGGGCTTTCTAGCAATATGTAATAGTCCATACTTTGCCCGAGATTTGATGGCCCAAACAGGCGTTCCAAGTCAGCTTAAGAATTCTGGCGTTTAACTCCAGAACTGGCACCAAAGCTGGAGTTAAACGCCCAAACTGGCATAAAAGCTGGCGTTAACTCCAGGAAATGTCTCTACACATGAAAGCTTCAATGCTCAGTCCAAGCACACACCAAGTGGGCCCCGGAAGTAGATTTTTACAATAAACACCCTAGCTTACTCATCTTTTGTAACCCTAGGTCACTAGTTTACTATAAATACTACTTTCAGTGATTCATTTTGTACCTCATGACACTTTACACGTTTCTTGTTGTGTTCTCTACGGCATGAGTCTCTAAACCCCATTGTTGGGGGTGAGGAGCTCTGCTGTTCTTCATGAATTAATGCAATTACTACTGTTTTCCATTCTATTACGCTTGCTTCCATTCTAAGATATTCATTCGCACTTCAACTTGATGAATGTGATGATCCGTGACACTCATCATCATTCTCACCTATGAACGCGTGCCTGACAACCACCTCTGTTCTACCTTAGATTGAATGCATATCTCTTAGCCTCATGATTCAAATCAGAGTCTTCGTGGTATAAGCTAGAATCATTGGTGGTCATTCCTGAGATCCGGAACGTCTAAACCTTGTCTATGGTATTCTGAGTAGGATCTGGGAAGGGATGACTGTGACGAGCTTCAAACTCGCGAGTGTTGGGCGTAGTGACAGACGCAAAAGGATCAACGGATCCTATTCCGACATGATCGAGAACCGACAGTTGATTAGCCGTGCGGTGACAGCGCATTTGGAACATTTTCACTAAGAGGACGGGATGTAGCCATTGACAACGGTGATGCCCAACATAAAGCTTGCCATGGAAGGAGCCTTGCGTGCATGAAGAAGAAGATAGTAGGAAAGCAGAGATTCAGAAGACAAAGCATCTTCAAAGCCTCAACCTGTTCTTCATTACTACATAACAAGTATTTATTTCATGTTCTTTTACTTTTTACAATTAAATATGAGAATTATTGATATCCTGACTAAGAGTTACAAGACAGCCATAGCTTGCTTCAAGCCGAAAATCTCCGTGGGATCGACCCTTACTCACGTAAGGTATTACTTGGACGACCCAGTGCACTTGCTGGTTAGTTGTGCGGAGTTGCAAAAGTGTGATTGTAATTTCGTGCACCAACATTCATGTATCAATTTGCTTTAACCATATGTATTTGTCATAAAAAAAGAAAAAAAAAAGAAATAGAAAAAAATATATATGAAAAAAAAAGTAATAAGATGGGACAAAAGTTATCGCAAAGAAAAGAAAAAAAAATTAATAAGAATTGCATATGTATTTTGAATAGAAACTAAGGCATGAATGTGTGTGAAAAGAAGTAATGGATGGCAAGGATGCATTTTTTGTGATTTGATTGATATAGGTTGAGTTGGATACTTAAATTTCATCTTACCCTTACCCCAACCCCATTACAACCTTCTAAAGACCTCACGATACTTGCATACATGCATCAAATACTTGTTGATTGTTAAATGAAAAGCAAATCCTTGAAATCATGATTAGAGGAGACTTGAGTGATTAAAACCTAGACACCGAGTGCTTAGAGTGTATACACACCTAGTGAGGGTTCGATCACTCAACTTTATGTTTCCATACCTCCTATCATGTATTCTTGCAAGTTGCTTCATTTTTTATGAGTAAATCAATTCTTTAGATTTTTTTATTGCATTGAGTTACTTCTTTGCCTAGCCCTATATGTCTATACACTTGCTTGGAATTTGATTGTTGCTTTCACCAAATCAATAGGACATTATATATATATATATATACTGCTTTCTTTAGTTTTTGAATGTTTCTTTGTAATAACAAAGGGCAAGGGTGTTCGGTCTAAATAGTATAAACACGTAAGAAATAAAAAAACACTAAAAAGTTGAGCCATAGAAGTTCTAAATTCTGATAAAATGGACTTCTTAGAGCGAATGCGTTCATTAGATTTAATAACATTATTTTGTTGTATCCAGACAAATTCAATCCATTTTATGAAAAAAATGTGACCAATTAACCAACCTCCAAAACTAGTTAAAAACAACAATTTATTATTGCATCTAAACATATAGATGTTTACTAATCTGACTAATATGGAACTTGGTAAGACAAGGGGGTTAAATAACTGAAAAATAAGATTAGTAAAGAATATTCTTTGAATGCTAAATTTACGTATTGAATTCTTTTTCTTGTCCCCATAATTCAAAAAGTTTTTTTATTATTGCCGAAGAAATGAAATAAAAGATAGGGTAGAGGTATGACAGTTATTATATGAGGTCTACCCAATGCTAGATGCAAAGGCGCATAATAGATCGATATGAACATGATGAGCTGTCCCGTAATAAACCCAGCTGTTGCTGATAGTTTCTTCTCGGTCACTTCTTGCATAATCCGAGCTCGAAGAAGGAAGAGATAAGAGGGCCCTATGGAGAACGTGCTCATAAATCCATAATAGAGTCCGACCACAACGATCGAATTCATTATATTCCATAATAGTATCTATATCTATATATATATATATATATATACATACTTGCATGCACATAGGTAGTTGCATTCAATAAGTTGTCTCCCTTTTATCCTTCTCTTTTGTATGTGTTTAGCATGAGGACACGCTATTGTTTAAGTGTGGCGGAATTGATGAATCCATATTTGATGATATATTTTGGCTATAATTGGATGGACTTCATCATATAAACTCACACTTAAGCACCAAAAAAGCATAATTTTGTGTTTGATCCATAATTTGAACTTAAATGTGAAAACATACTCTTTTGTGCTTATTTTGACTAATTTTATTCCATTTACCTTCCATTCGATACCTTGATGTTATTTGTGAGTGATTTTAGAAGAATAAGGTAGGAATGGCTTGGTAGGAATGGAAGAGGAGAATGCAATTGGGAGAAAGCATGAAGAAAACAAAGGAGGAGAGCTCAGCCATGCGTGCGTGCGCACTGATGACATGTCACCATGTCATGTTTTTCTATGCTTATTCATACAAGAAATTGATGATTTGTGCTTGAATAATGAATTATTTTGTACTTAAATGGTATATTTCCTTGATCTTTTGATTTTATAAATTTTGTAGGAAATAAGAAGAAAAAGAAGCAAAAAGCACAAAATAAGCTAAAAAAGGAGAAAAAAAGAGCTTTGGGACACACTTTGAAGTTGGAGCACACTTTGGAGCCATAGGCCACGCTTTTAAAAAGCGTGGCCCTTGACCAAATTGAAGGAGATTTGCAATCAGCACACAAAGCTCCGCTCTTGCCAAGAGCAGAGCGCTATAAGAGTTTAAAATGAGCTCGGAAGCAAAATTTTCGCTAAGTTAAAATCTGGGCGCTCACAACATGACTATGCCTCCTTCAAAGGGCTATAACTTGAGCTACAGATGTCCGATTGATGTGCTTCTAGTTTCGTTGAAAAGCTGACATTCAGAGCTTTCCAACGATATATGGCAATCCATATTTGGCATGAAATTGAGGCACAAGTGGAAGGCATCTTTAAGGACCAAAAATAAGCAAAAAAATCAGCCAATGCTTCCACCAAGGTTCGAAGCTGGAGCCTCACTCCAAAGCATAATGCTCCGCTCTTGTGGAGAGCATTATGGTGCTCTCTTCAACAAAATTCAAGGAAAATTGCTCCCCAAATGCTTTCACCAAGGCTTGAACTTGAGACCTCACCCAAGCAAAAGGAATGCTACGCTCTTGCCAAGAGCAGAGCGCTACTCTCCTCATTCCTTGTAGAATTGTGACACGGCCAAGGAGGCTTGACACGCACAACTTGACACAGCCCAGGGAACTTGGTGCACGCACAAGACACAGCATAAGCTCATTGCTCCGCTCCGCACAAGAGCAGAGCACTCTATTGGGAGCAAACACTCATGGGCCAAAATTCAACCAAAATTCCGTTTAAATTCAATTCCTCCCCAAATTGAATCAGGGCCAACCAAACCCATTTCTCCTCAAATCCAAAGCAAGCAAAGCCCACATCATCACTCAAAGGCACAAGAACAAGCTAGAATTAGGATTTTCATTTAATTTTTTTTTTCATTTCATTTTCATTTTCACTTTGTAAAGCCTATAATAAAGGCATCAATTCCATCTCATTAGGGGAGCTTCATTAGAGAGCATAGAGGCTGGCTCCAATAGAGAATAGTAGTAGAGAGCTCTCTTTAAATTTTCTTTTTTTGATTTTAGAGAATTGGGAAGGAGAATTGATCTCTCTTCTTCCTTGTTCTTACTTCTGCACTCTCTACTCTTTTGTTTTAAATCTTGGGTGGAGAATTGAAGAAATTCTGTTTCAATCTCACCTTCAACTCTCTCTTGTTTACTTGCCGCATAATTTGAAGGAATTGTGATTTGCATCTGAAGTTTTCTTTACTATTTTCATCTTTACTTCTTCTGCAATTTGTTCTCTGTTGGATCAAGGAAGGAATTGAGATCTAGACTTGTTTTCTAGTCTCTTTGATCCCTTGAGATCTTCAACTTCATTTGGCAATTAAGTTGAGTTTCATTTCTGTTTTGCTTCTTCAAGTAATTTTACTGTTCTGTTTGAGATTTGCTACAATTTCCTCTTGCTGCAAGTTAAAATTCAATTTACATTGAGTTTGCTTTTGATCTTTGGTTCCCATTGCTTTCTGTTCTCATTGCTTTCAATTTACTTTCATGCAATTTAATTCTCTTTGTTCTTCTGCACTTTACATTTGATGCTTGCTGTGAGTTTGATTTAGATTTCTTGCAACTTTACATTTTCTGCAATTGCTCTACGTTCTTATTCACTGCAATTTTACTTTTCTGTTTACATTGCTCCCAATTTATTCTTCCTGCAATTTAAATTTCCAGTTGTTTGATCTATTGCTCTCTTTAGTTTCCAGCACCCCAGCCCCTTTACTTTTCATGCAATTTACTTTTCTTGTCATTTAAGATTCTGTCAATTTACATTTCTTGCACTTTAATTTTCTGCACATTTATTTTTGCAACTTTAAATTCGCTGCACTTTACATTCTGTTCTCAAATTTTCACTCAATTTCACTTCAATGTTAGCTTGACTAAACTAATCACCCACTAAAGTTGCTTGATCCATCAATCCCTGTGGGATTGACCTCACTTTAAGTGAGTTTTACTACTTGATGTGACCCGGTATACTTGCCAGTGAGTTTTGGGTGTTTTGAAATTTGTTTTCCAAAATATTCCATCAAGTTTTTGGTGCCAATGCCGGGGATTGATTTAGATCAACAATAATTAAGTGGGTCAGAAGTCTAGATCAAGCATTTTTTTATTTTTGTTTTCTATTTTAAGTTGAAAATAAGGTGTTCGAGTTTTTGCCTCACTAAGAAATTCTCATCTCTGATATGAGCAATTTCAATTTTCATTGATGTTTACAAAATACAAATGGAGTTCAACTCATCTTATGGTCAAACAAAATTTTATGGGATATCACCCACCATCACCAATCTCTAATGGTGGCTGGGAATATCACCAAGAGAATACACATTCTGAGCACTCCAATTCATGGAGATTTGCTTCAGAGACACAAGATGTGCAAGAGAATCATATGGGATACTTCCCACCACCACAAAATGATGCAAGTCATTATTCTAATGGTGGCTGGGAGTATTACCAAGAAACTGCAAATTCTGAGCAGTCAAGTCACATGAGATATTGTCCAATAGCCAAAGACTCACAACCAAAACAAACTTCCAATAGCCAAAGACTCTCAAAACTTGAGTCCATGCTCAAAAGATTTACGGAGGAGACAAAGAAGTACTGGGAAGAACAAGAAAAGTCCCTCAAAAACATGGAAGTAAGGTTAGCTCAGTTGTTGAGTGCAAAGAAGAAAGAGGAAAGGCTCAGGGAACAACCAATTCAAAAGATTGTTGATGAAGAAAACACTCCAAAAATCACATAGCAACCATGTCTTGAATTCAAGGAAGTGAAGGCAATTAACAAAAGCACCGAGAAGAGGATTGTGACGAAAATACCAAGGACAACATTCAAGAGGAGGTCAACCACAAGCAATCCAATCCCTGGACCATTATCAAGCAAGCTCAATCAAGCCATGTACAAAAGAAAGCTTGCTGAGAGGAAACCAAGAAAGGGGACAATAGCTGAAACCTCTCCCCCCTTGAGGTCATTCCTCTTAACAAATTGGAAGAAGAGGAAGAAAGTAAAGAACAGGTAAACCGTAGGTATAATCTCTCTTCTCTACTTTGTTTTCGTTCTTTGTTTTGTTTAAACTCAATAAATTAGCATATGGTTACATTCTAAGTTTGGTGTTGCCTTGCAACAAATTGTTTTCAATCTTTTTGGATGATTGCATCAAATCAAAAAAATGAAAGTGACACACCAAGATTTTAAGTTTGGTGTGCCACTTATTTTCTATGCAATTCATTCAAGCAACACTACTTGTCTGCATAATTATAATGCCTCTGCAGTTTTATTTTTCTCTTTTAATTTGACACTTTTTCATTCTACTTTCTTTAGTCATTTTTCGGTTTTTAAATGCTTTCATTTTAGTTTGCTTATTTACTGTGTTTGTTAATACATTACCAAGAGAGCTTTATTCATGATAGATTCTTGGCTTGGTGATTGTACTTAACAAATAACAGTTTCACTTGCTTAGTTTTAATTCAAATAAATTGACATATGATTGCATTTTAAGTTTGGTGTTGCTATGCAACAAAATTTGGTTCCAATTCTTACAAGATACTTGCATTAATTCCAAGTGAAAGTGTCACACTAAGTTTGGTGTGCCACTTATCTTTTATGCAATGTATTGTGCACACCTTCTTATCTTTGCAATCACAATGTCTCTGTCTCTGTGCCTTGATAGTTATTCTTCATTTTTTGCTTGCTCAAACACATGTACTACTAACATTTCATTGTGTGAGACACTCATGATCCATCTTAGCCCCATACCCACTGTTCTAATTGTTGCTTGAGGATGAGCAAGCATTCTGAGTTTGGCAAGAGAAATTGGAAGAATAGAGGAAAAAGGACAATAATAATGAAGATGAACTACAAGGTTGTAGAGTTCCTTTTTTCCTCATTTGTTTCCAGTACTTAAATTGCATGATTGTCTTCATCTTTTCTGTTTACATGTGTGGTATGAATAAGCATAGCTTGAATCTTGATTTGTAACATGTTGCTGTGGCATTATGACTACCAACTTGAGTTTTGTGAGTTCAAAAGCAATAAAGCATCATGATCATAAACAAACAAGGAATTAAAGAAGAGATTATCATGTGCATACAAGTATTGGAAAGCTAGTATGTTTGATTGTTGCTCAATTGCATTAGATTTTATTTAATTGAAGTTTTCATCTAGGACATTTTGTGAATTCTTTTGAAATCATGAAAACCTTGAAAAAAAAAAAGCAAAAAAGGGCAAGAAAAGAAAAAGGGAAAGAATGAGAAAGCTGAAGGCTTTGAGTACCAATGGCAATTTATTTGTTAAGTACTTATGGTGTTTATGTATCAAGCCAAATGCTTGAAAACAAAACACTTAGAAGTCAAGGCTAGGCTCAAGTGCAAAAGCACTCCCTCAAAGCTCAAGGTTCTGAGCATCAATGATTAGAGAGTCAAGAAAAGAAACAAATGAGCTTAATGAAGTCCTCTAATTAAATGCTTGTGGTGCTTATGTATCAAGTGGTAATACTTGAATTCAAAGCATTTAGAAGTCGTAGCTTTGTTATCAAATCATGGGGCAAAGCACCCAAAAGGAGAAGCTAATAAGAAAATCAAAAGCTTGTTTCAAGGGAAAATTATAAGCAAAAGATTTCATAAATTGAGCTAGATAGAAGCATCAATCATTTACATTTCTTTTGTGATTGTAGCATGCTTAGAAAACTAGCCTACCATGAACATTAAGTTGCTATTCTTCTTACCTTGGATTGTCAATCTTTATTGCATGATTTTTTTCTTACCTGAGGACAAGCAAGGTTTAAGTTTGGTGTTGTGATGACATGTCACCATGTCATGTTTTTCTATGCTTATTCATACAAGAAATTGATGATTTGTGCTTGAATAATGAATGCTTTTGTACTTAAATGGTATATTTCCTTGATCTTTTGATTTTATAAATTTTGTAGGAAATAAGAAGAAAAAGAAGCAAAAAGCACAAAACAAGCTAAAAAGGAGAAAAAAAGAGCTTTGGGACACACTTTGAAGTTGGAGCACGCTTTGGAGCCTTAGGCCACACTTTTAAAAAGTGTCGCCCATGACCAAATTAAAGGAGATTTGCAATCAGCACACAAAGCTCCGCTCTTGCCAAGAGCAGAGCGCTATAAGAGTTCAAAATGAGCTTGGAAGCAAAATTTTCGCTAAGTTAAAATCTGGGTGCTCACAGCATGACTATGCCTCATTCAAAGGGCTATAACTTGAGCTATAGATGTCCGATTGATGTGCTTCCAGTTGCGTTGGAAAGCTGACATTCAGAGCTTTCCAACAATGTATGGCAATCCATATTTGGCATGAAATTGAGGCACAAGTGGAAGGCATCTTTAAGGACCAAAAATAAGCAAAAAAATCAGCCAATGCTTCCAACAAGGTTCGAAGCTGGAGCCTCACTCCAAAGCATAATGCTCCGCTCTTGTGGAGAGCATTGTCGTGCTCTCTTCAACAAAATTCAAGGAAAATTGCTCCACAAATGCTTTCACCAAGGCTTAAACTTGAGACCTCACCCAAGCAAAAGGAATGCTACGCTCTTGCCAAGAGCAGAGCGCTACTCTCCTCATTCCTTGCACAATTGTGACACAGCCAAGGAGGCTTGACACACACAACTTGACACAGCCCAGGGAACTTGGTGCACGCACAAGACACAGCACAAGCTCAATGCTCCGCTCCCCACAAGAGCAGAGCACTCTACTGGGAGCAAACACTCACGGGCCAAAATTCAACCAAAATTCCATTTAAATTCAATTCCTCCCCAAATTGAATCAAGGCCAACCAAACCCGTTTCTCCTTAAATGCAAAGCAAGCAAAGCCCACATCATCACTCAAAGGCACAAGAACAAGCTAGAATTAGGATTTTCATTTAATTTGTTTTTCATTTCATTTTTATTTTCACTTTGTAAAGCCTATATAAAGGCATCAATTCCATCTCATTAGGGGAGCTCCATTAGAGAGCATAGAGGCTGGCTCCAATAGAGAATAGTAGTAGAGAGCTCTCTTTGAATTTTCTTTTTTTGATTTCGGAGAATTGAGAAAGAGAATTGATCTCTCTTCTTCCTTGTTCTTACTTCTGCACTCTCTACTCTTTTTATTTTAAATCTTGGGTGGAGAATTGAAGAAATTCTGTTTCAATCTCACCTTGAACTCTCTCTTGTTACTTGCTGCATAATTTGAAGGAATTGTGATTTGCATCTGAAGTTTTCTTTACTATTTTCATCTTTACTTCTTCTGCAATTTGTTCTCTGTTGGATCAAGGAAGGAATTGAGATCTAGACTTGTTTTCTAGTCTCTTTGATCCCTTGAGATCTTCAACTTCATTTGGCAATTAAGTTGAGTTTCATTTCTATTTTGCTTCTTCAAGTAATTTTACTGTTCTGTTTGAGATTTGCTACAATTTCCTCTTGCTGCATGTTAAAATTCAATTTACATTGAGTTTGCTTTTGATCTTTGGTTCCCATTGCTTTCTGTTCTCATTGATTTCAATTTACTTTCATGCAATTTAATTCTCTTTGTTCCTCTACACTTTACATTTGATGCTTGCTATGACTTTGATTTACATTTCCTGCAACTTTACATTTTCTGCAATTGCTCTACGTTCTTATTCACTGCAATTTTGCTTTTCTGTTTACATTGCTCCCAATTTATTCTTCCTGCAATTTAAATTTCCAGTTGCTTGATCTATTGCTCTCTTTAATTTCCAGCACCCCAGCCCCTTTACTTTTCATGCAATTTACTTTTCTTGTCATTTAAGATTCTGTCAATTTACATTTCTTGCACTTTAAGTTTCTGCACATTTATTTTCTGCAACTTTAAATTCTCTGCACTTTACATTCTGTTCTCAAATTTTCACTCAATTTCACTTCAATGTTAGCTTGTCTAAACTAATCACCCACTAAAGTTGCTTGATCCATCAATCCATGTGGGATCGACCTCACTCTAAGTGAGTTTTACTACTTGATGTGACCCGGTATACTTGCCGGTGAGTTTTGGGTGTTTTGGAATTTGTTTTCCAAAATATTCCATCACGTACAAGGATGCGTGCGTACGCACAAGAAGGAGATTAGCATGCGTGCGTGCGCACAACCACCTGTGCATACGCACAGGAACTCAGGTAGAGCGAATCCAGAGCATCGCGAAGTGTGCATACGCACAACCCTCTGTGCGTACGCACAAATGCAAATTCGGCAAAGTGTGCAAACGCACACATCTGTGCGTCCACATAGGTACCAGTGCATGCCTTCATTAAAAATGCACGTGCACTCGCATTTTGGGGCTCTTTTTGGCCCATTTCTGAAGGCTTGAAGGCTGGTTTGAGAGGCTATATGAAGGGGAATGCAACAAATAACAAGGGGGCCATCTTAGAATAGGAAAAACACATAGTAGGAGTAGGAGTAGTGTATATTAGGAAATTCTCTCTTAGGTTTAATTAGGGTTTGTAGCATTTTATACTTCAAGTTTGGATTTGGATTATAGCAATTTTATTGTAAGTATTTCTTTAATTCTCTCTTTTATGACATTACTTGTTCCACACTTTCTCATATTTTCATTTCTCTTGCCAATTTATATAGTTTTGCAATTGTGGATTTCTAGTTGTTTAATTTGATGTTTGATGGCTTTTATATGTTTGTTTGAGTTGCTTTTATTGATTTTGAGCATTTGTGATTCATAGCTTTCATTAATTTACCAATTTTGCCATGATTTATGTTTATGCCCACTATGTGTTTGATAAAATGCCAATCTTGGTTATGGGGTAGATTTCCACCCCTTGACTTGGGAAAATGAGTTTATGGATTACTAGAGCCATAATGTCCAACATTTAGTGGTAATTCTTGGGGAGTTAGTTGATTCTTGTTTCCATCAAAGCTAGCCTTTTATTAATTAGTTGGTAAGTTGGTTAGAACTTATGGATTAAGGTCAATTATGCTTGCTTGACTTACTCCTCGATATTTGGGGTTAACTAAGCGAGATTAACTCATGATAATTATCATAGTTGTGGTTATGGCAAGGAAGGGATTCCATAACTCGTCCCAAGTCAAGGATTCATTTATGTTTTGAACCGCCTTTTCTATCACTTTAAAGCTTTACTTGTTCATATTACATACATAGTTCTTTTGTTCTTTCATTAGTTTATTAATTGCAATTTTGTCTAGTTCTTTTATCTCTTTATTTGTTCACTTCAATCATTGAAACCCCCTTGCCTTCCACAACCAAAATTGTGTGCACTTGTTGGCATTAGTTCCTAGGGAAGACGACCCGAGGTTGAAAGACTCTCGGTTTAGATTAGAAATTGTAAACTTTGATCGAGCATTACTTGTTGGTTGAGAACTATACTTTCAACGAGGTTATTTCTCCTTTACCGAGAAGGAATTCTTAACCAACGATTTTGCTCGCATCATACATTTAAACAAACAAACAAATTTTCTATCCGCTTGACTAAGATCTACAAGATAACCACAGCTTGATTCAAGCCGACAATCCTCATGGGATCGACCCTGACTCACCTCAAGTATTACTTGGACGACCCAGTGCACTTGCTGGTTCAGCTGTATGGAGTGTGGAAATCTGTGCATCAAGTTTTTGGCACCGTTGCCGGTGATTGTTCGAATTTGGAGAAACTAAGGGATTATCTTGTTGCTTAAATTAGGTTTTGTTTTTAATTTTGTTGAGTCTTTTATTTTCTTTTACAAAAAAAAAATCGAAAATTTTTCAAAAACCTTTACTTTTCTTTATCAATCTTTATCTTTTGTTTGAGTCTTCGTTCTTGTTCTTGTTTGAGTCTTTTTCTAAAAATTTTCAAACATAGTGTCTTTTGTTTGAATCTTGTGTCAATCTTTAAGTTTGGTGTCTTCTTGTGTCTTTTCTTATAAAATTTTTAAGTTTGGTGTCCTTTGCATGTTCTTATTTTCTTTTAATTCTTTGAGTTTTGTTCTTGGTGTTCTTTTTAATCTTCAAAGTGTTCTTGTTTTTCTTCTTGTTTTGATTTTCAAATTTTTTAAGTTTGGTGTCTCTTTGTGTTTCTCTTTACAATTTTCAAATTCTAGGTGTCTTAGATCTAAAAATTTTAATTTTGGTGTCTTTTTCTTGTTTTTATCTTTCTTCATTAAATTCAAAAATAATTAATTTGATGTTTTTTTATTAGTCAAGTCAAGAATTAAATTTTAAAATCATATCTTCTAAAATCTTTTCAAATCTTTTCTCTTTTAAAGTTTGATTCTTAACTATCTTACCTTTCTTTTAAAACTTATCTTTCTTAACTTCCTTATCTTATCTTTCTCCTTTCAAAATTCAAAATCAAATATTTCCAAAATCAATTTTCAAATCTTATCTTTTTCAAATCTTTTTCAAATCTTTTTAATTTCTTATCTTATCTTTTTAAATTTCAAATCTTAAATTCAAATCTTTTCTAATCTTCTATCTTATCTTGTTTTCAAATCTTCCTTAATTAGTTATTTGTTTTCTCTTTCTTCTTTTTCAAAACATCCTAACTACTTCTCCTCTCTTTTAAATTTCGAAAATATCTTCTCTATTTCTCTCACTTCTTTTTCGAAAATCATCATCTAATTTTCAAATCTTTTTAGTTCATTAACATTTATTTTCGAATTCAATAAATAATTAAAATAAAAACAAAAGTATTTTAATTCTAGTTTCACTTCTAATTTTTGAATTCTTCTCCTTCTCTAGCCGAATTCTTTCTTCCTCTTTTCTATCATCATTCTTTTTTTCTTTCTTCTTCACATCTCACAGGGAGTTCTCTATTCTTGAACATAGAGCTCCCATTCTTCTTCTTTTTTGTCTTCTTTTTCTTGTTTATTACCAGGAACAGAGACAAAGGACCTCTCTTTGACCCTGATCCTGAACCTGAGAAGACCCTAAGGAGGCGCCTACAACAAGTTAGAGCACAACACTCTGGAGGGAACCTCACAGATCTATTTGAACAAGAAACAAGAAATACAGACATGGTAGACAATGCTAATGGTGGAGGAGAAGCATGGAAAGTTCTTGGAGCCTATACTGCACCCAATTTTGATTTCTATGGGCGCAGCATATCAATTCTTGCCATCAATGCCACCAACTTTGAGTTGAAACCTCAATTGGTCACCTTAGTTCAACAGAACTGCCAGTACCATGGACCTGCACAGGAAGATCCAAATAAATTCTTATCTGACTTTTTGCAGATATGTGACACAGTCAAGACCAATGGAGTGAATTCTGAGGTCTATAAGCTCATGCTCTTTCCTTTTGTTGTAAGAGACAGAGCTAGAGTGTGGTTAGATTCTCAACCTAAAGAGATTCTTGACACATGGAAGAATGTGGTCAATGCATTATTGACCAAGTTCTTTCCACCTCAAAAGTTGAGCAGACTTAGGGTGGAAGTGCAAACATTCAGACAAAAAGAGGGTGAATTCTCTATGAAGCTTGGAAGAGGTACAAGCAACTTATCAGAAAATGCCCTCCCAACATGATCTTAGACTGGACCACACTAGAAATCTTCTATGATGTCCTTTCTGAGATATCCAAGATGTCACTAGATAAATCTGCTGGTGGATCAGTCCAATGAAAGAAAATGCCTGAAGAGGCAAGAGAACTCATTGACAAATAATCAGTTTATGTACACTTATGAGAGAAACCATGTGAGTAATGGGATAACTCTGAAGAAAGGAGTTCTTGAAATTGATACTCTGAATGCCATACTAGCTCAGAATAAGATCTTAACCCAACAGGTCAACATGATCTCCCAGCATGTGACTGGACTGCAAGCTGCAGCTTGCAGCACTCAAGAAGCGTCCTCTGAAGGAGAAGCTTATGATTCTGAATAACCCATGATAGGAGAGGTGAGTTACATAGGAGAACCCTATGGAAACACCTACAACCCCTCATGGAAGAACCATCCTAACCGTTCATGGAAGGATCAGCAGAAGCCTCAACAAGGCTTCAATAATAATCAAGATGGAAAAAACCAAAACAGTTTCAGTAACAGACCATCATTTCCACCTTCTCAGCAACAATCAGAGACTTCTAGGCAGAGCATTTCTAACTTAGCCACCATAGTCTCTGATCTCTCTAAGACCACTCATAGTTTCATAAATGAGACTAGGTCCTCCATCAGGAATCTGGAGGTACAAGTTGGTCAGCTGAGCAAGAAAATCCCTGAGATTCTTCCCAATACTCTCCCAAGTAACACTAAAATTAATCCAAGGGAAAAGTGTATGGCCATCACTGTAGAAGTTGAGGCCAAAACTGAGGAGGAAGAGCAAGCGTTGAACGCCAGTAAGGAAGCCCTTACTGGACGTTCAACCCCCAAGGATATGCCACTCTTGGCATTGAACGTCAATGAGATACACCCCATTGTGCGTTCAATGCCCAAACCTACACCATCATTAGTGTTGAACGGCAGGAACGAAGTCCCCCTTGGGCGTTCAACGCCCAAACCTACACCATTACTGGCGTTGAACGCCAGTAAGGAAGACCTTACTGGGCGTTCAATGCCCAAAACACCACAAGAGCTGGCGTTGAACGCCAGTAAAGGGATCCCTCCTGGGTGTTCAACGCCCACTGAGGATGTCCCTACCTAAGATCTCAAGGAAATCAAGGGTCATGTAGAGACCATAGAGGTTCCACTGAATGCACTTCTGCAATTCATGAGTTTTGATGAACACTCATCCTCTGATGAAGATGAAGAAACTAGGGAAGAGCAAATTACTAGGTACTTAGAAACTCTGATGAAGCTAAATGCCAAGATATTTAGAATTGAGACACTAGAGAAAGAACCTCCAGTGCTGACTAAGGAGTTGAATGCCTTGGCTCAGCAGAGGCATGATGACAAGTCATTTGGTGCATGTTTTCTATGCTTTTTCATACAAGAAATTAATGATTAGTGCTTAAATATTGAGTGTTTTTGTGCTTAAATGGTATATTTCTTTGATCTTTTGATTTAATAAATTTTGTAGGAAATATGTGGGAAAAGAAGCAAAAAAGCATAAAACAAGCTCAAAAGAAGAATTTTGGACACACTTTAGAATTTGAGCACGCTATGGAGCCTTAGGCCACGGTTCTAAAAGCGTGGCCCATAATAAACTCAAAGAAGCTTGGTGCTCCGTTTCTTTCTGTAAGAGCGCTACGTTCTTCATAGCACCATATATGACCAAGAGCGCTCTTAGACAAGAACGCTATGCCCTTTAACCAAGAATGCCTGCGATAAATAGAGTGGGAAAATTCAGCTGGAGATGCGTACGCGTGGGCGACGTGTACCCGTCGGTATAACATTTATGAAGAAGAAAGTGAACGCGTGCATGACGCGTACGCGTCGGTGTAACATTTGAGAAGAATCACACAAATGCGTGGATGGAGTGGCAGCGTGGAATTGATTTTTGTATATCCACGCGTACGCGTGGGTGACGAGTACGCGTGGAAGAGCATTCTTGGCGCGAACGCTACGCTCTCAAAGGGAACGCTGCTATGGACGCGTATGCGTATAGCACGCGTACGCGTCGATGTATCAAAATGCCAGGGACGCGCACGCGTATGGGATGCGTACGCGTGTGTGCATGAGCGCCACGTTCTCCTTTTGAACGCTATGTTCTCCTGGGAGCGGAATTGTGGTTCAAATCAATTGAATTCCATGCCCAATTTAAATTCAAGCAAGCAATCCCACTCAGATCATTCAAGCAAAGGCATAAGAAGCATTTAGAATAGGAATTTGCATTTAATTGTAACTTATTTTCAATTTCATCTCAATTTGTAATTTAGGAAAGCCTATATAAATGCATCGGTTTCATAGAATTAGAGAGAAGGCTTTTATGGACAGTAGGAGTAGGAGTAGAAGGGAAGGCTGGAGGATTAGAGACTCCAGAGCTCTCTTGGGAGATTAGAGACTCCATAGAGCTTAGCACAGTTCGATAAACTTTTCTTTTTCTGTACTTTTACATTCTAGTTGTAGTGAATTCAGTTGAACTTATGCAATTTCAATTTCCTACACTTCTCTTCTGTAATTTTCCTTTATGCCAATTTTACATTTCTGTTCCTATTGAGCTTGATTTACTTTCATGCAATTTAAATTTTTGCAAGTGTCTTAGAGCGATGACCCATTGAACCCGAACTCATTAGAGGAAAGAGCTCTATTGTTATTCATATGAATTATTTGAAATTCTTTTTCCTCTTAATTCACTTCGGTAGCTAAGAGATAACTTCTGTTTTGATTTGATCCATTCACTCCGGAAGGGGGTTTGGATCCATTGAATTTCCATGTGAGCCTCGGAAGGGGAATTATGGAAATTAGAACTGAAGCTCTGTCTCTCACAAATATCTTGATCAACACTATTCGCGAGGAATTGAGATCTTGAGAATTTGTGTGGCCTATGGATGAGAGACATGTACTTAACCTCTTCTCATGACAATTGGATCAAGGAATTGGTAAGATTGATTGTGATTAGAGATATTGGATTGCCAAGGAATTCGGATCCAATCAATTTCAATCTGCCGTAGATCTACTCATATGATTGAGAAGGAAGTTGAGACTCATTTGATTCATTGTGGATTATGATATCTCCAATCCCTGATGAGTCTTTCTTTCTGTTAATTATCCTTGAGTTCACTTGATTGGTTTGATTTACTACTTTTTTCAATTTCCCTGCACCCAAAGCCCTTTACATTTGATGCAACTTACAGTTCTTGTCATTTAAGTTTTTTCCATTTACTTTCAGCACTTTAAATTGCTTGCAATTCATATTCTGCTGATTCAATTTCACTCAATTCACCACTGTTAGCTTGACAAGACTAATCACCTCACTAAAGTTGCTTCATCCATCAATCCTCGTGGGATCAACCTCACTCTTGTGAGTTTTACTACTTGATGCGACCTGGTACACTTGCCGGTTAGTTTGTGCGGAATCGATTTTTCCTCATCAAGTTTTTGGCGCCGTTGCCGGGGACTGATTTAGATTAACAATGATTAAGTGGGTGATAAGTCTATATTAAGCATTTTCTTTGTTTTTGTCATTTAAGTTCTTTTTAATTTTTTATTCTCTACTGATACTAAGGTGTTTGTGTTATTGCCTCACTAAGAATTCTTGATGACATGTCAACATGTCATGTTTTTCTATGCTTTTTCATACAAGAAATTGATGATTAGTGCTTAAATATTGCATTCTTTTATGCTTAAATGGTATATTTCTTTGATCTTTTAATTTTATAAATTTGGTAGGAAATAAGAAGAAAAAGAAGCAAAGAAGCACAAAATAAGCTAAAAAGGAGAAAAAAAGAGCTTTGGGGCACACTTTGAAGTTGGAGCACACTTTAGAGCCTTAGGCCACGCTTTTAAAAGCGTGGCCCATGACCAAATCAAGGAAGCATGAACAATCAGCACACAAAAAGCTCAGTTCACTAAGTGAACTTAGCTTTGCCGTACAAGAAAAATGTGCTTGGAGGCAAGAAATTTCGCTAAGTTAAAATCTGGGCGTTTACAGCATGACCATGCCTCCTTCAAAGGGCAATAACTTGAGCTACAGATGTCCAATTGATGTGCTTCCAGTTGCGTTAGAAAGCTGACATTCAGAGCTTTCCAACGATGTATAATAGTCCATATTTGACATGAAATTAAGGCACAAGTGAAAGGCATCTTTAAGGACCAAAAACAAGCAAAAATAAACCAAAGTGGCTTCACCAAGGCTCGAAGGGGGAGACACAAGGAAAGCAAGGCAAGAGCAAAATAGTGCTCAGTTCACTTTTCCAACTTAGCTTTATCGGGCTCCCACTCAAGAAAATTCAAGGAAAAGGCTCACAAAACTTCTTCCACCAAGAGTTGAACTTGGGACCTTGAAGACAAAAGCAAGGCGCCACAAGGGGAGCTCAGTTGGTTTTCCCAACTGAGCACTACTTCCCCCCTTTTTCCCCACATTTTGACACGGACCAAAGGCACCAAGCAAGCCTTGTGCGCACAATTTTGGCACACAACCAAGGCTGGACGCGCATCAAATGACACGGACAGCACAACTTGAAAGCTAAGTTGGGTTTTCCAACTGAGCTTTGCCCTGGGAGCTGCACCATGGTCCAAAATTCAATTAAAAATCAAATTGGATTTAATTCTTCATCAATTAAACCAAGGCCAACTAGATCTATCTCTCTTCAAATCCAAAGCAAGCAAAGCCCACATCATCACTCAAAGGCACAAGAACAAGCTAGAATTAGGATTTTCATTTAATTTGTTTTTCATTTCAATTTCATTTTATTTTCATTTTGTAAAAAGCCTATATAAAGGCATCACTTTCATCTTCAAAATGGGAGCTCCATTAGAAAGGAGGTTGGCTCCACTAGGGAGCATTAGCATTAGAGAGCTCTCTCTCTTTAGTTTTCTTTTCTTTGTTTTTGAATCTTGGGTGGAGAATTGAAGGAGTTCTGTTTCATTCTCCCTCTGAGATTTCCCTTTGTTTGCCTTGCTGCATAATTTCAGTGAATTGCAATTTGAGTCAAAGTTCTCTTACTGCTTCCATTTGTCTTTATTCTTCAATTGTTCTTGTTAGATCAAGGAAGGATTTGAGATCTAGACTTGTTTTCTAGTCTCTTCCACTCTTGAGATCTTCAACCTCTTTTACTTTGCTGCAAATTAAGCATTGCTTTTCTGTCTTAAAATTCTTCAAGGCATTTTACTCTTCTGTTAGATCTGTTGCATGATTTTGCATCTTTTACTTCTCTGTTTGATTGCTATTTACACGTTCCTGTTGAATTTTACATTTCCAGCACCCATTCCCCTTTATATTTCATGCAATTTACATTTCTTGTCATTTAAGATTCTTGCAATTTACATTTCTTGCTCTTTAAGTTTCTGTCTAATTTACTTTCTGCAATTTATAATTTCTTGTCATTTACTTTCTGCTGCTTCAATTGTCACTCAAATCACTCAATGTTAGCTTGACTAAACTAATCACCCACTAAAGTTGCTTGATCCATCAATCCCTGTGGGATCGACCTCACTCTAAGTGAGTTTTACTACTTGATACGACCCGGTACACTTGCCGGTGAGTTTTTGGTGTTTTGGGAAATTCAGTTTTCCACAAAAATACCATAAAGTTTTTGGCGCCGTTACCGGGGATTGATTTAGATCAACAATGATTAAGTGGGTGAGAAGTCTAGATTAAGCATTTTTTTGTTTTTGTTCTTGAAACCAAGGTGTTTGTGTTTTTGCCTCACTAAGAAATTCTCATCTCTGGTATGAGTAATTTCAATTTTCATTGATGTTTACAAAATACAAATAGAGTTCAACTCATCTTATGGTCAAACAAAATTTTATGGGATATTACCCACCATCATCAATCTCTAATGATGGCTGGGAATATCACCAAGAGAATACACATTCTGAGCACTCCAATTCATGGAGATTTGCTTCAGAGACACAAGATGAGCAAGAGAGTCATATGGAATACTTCCCACCACCACAAAATGATGCAAGTCATGACTCTAATGGTGGCTGGGAGTATTACCAAGAAACTGTAAATTCTGAGCAGTCAAGTCACATGAGAGATTGTCCAATAGCCAAAGACTCACAACCAAAACAAACTTCCAATAGCCAAAGACTCTCAAAACTTGAGTCCATGCTCAAAAGATTTACGGAGGAGACAAAGAAGTACTGGGAAGAACAAGGAACGTCCCTCAAAAACATGGAAGTGCAGCTAGCTCAGTTGGTGAGTGCAATGAAAAAGGAGGAAAAATAAGAGGAAGAGGCTACTGAGTCAAGTGAATTTTTAGTGAAAAAGGAAGAGATGGTGGAAATAGTTGAAAATGAAACTACACTTGAGGTGACAAAAGAACCTGAACACTCACAACCTCCTCAAACCCACCTGGACCAAAAAGTCTCAACAATTGAATCTGAGATTAAAAGATATGAAGAGGAGATGAAGAAATGTTGGGAAGATCAACAAACCTCCTCCATGAAAGAGCTATTAAAACAAATGTTGAGTGTAAAAGAGGAAGTGGAGGAGCAAGAAAGTGAGGAAGTCATTCCAAACTCAAGTGAGGCAGAGAAGTACATGAAGGAGGAGTTCATGGAACCACCAGTTCAAAAGGCTCTGGATGAATACAAAACTCCAATAATCACACAGCAACCAAGACTTGGATTCAAAGAAGTGAAGGCAACTAACAAGAGCACCAATCCTGTCCCTGATCCAGCAAGCAAGATCAATCAAGCCATTTGCAAAAGGAAGCTTGCTGAGGAAAGGCCAAGGCAAGGGACAGTAGCTGAAACTTCTCCTCCTTTGAAGTCATTTCTCTTAACAAATTGGAAGAAGAGGAAGAAAGTAAAGAACAGGTAGACAGTAGGTACATTTTTTTCTCCTTGCTTTGTTCAAATTCAATAAATTGGCATATGGTTACATTCTAACTTTGGTGTTGCCTTGCAACAAATTGTTTTCAATCTTTTTGGATGATTGCATCAAATCAAAAATGAAAGTGACACACCAAGATTCTAAGTTTGGTGTGCCACCTATTTTTCTATGCAAATCATTCAGCAACACCACTTGTCTGCATAACCATAATGTCTTTGCAGTGTTAATTTTCTTTTGGTTTGATATTTTGTTATTCTGTTTACTTTAGTTAATTCTTTGTTTTTAATGCTTTCATTTTAGTTTACTTATTCACTGTGTTTGTTAATACATTACCGAGAGAGTTTTATTCATGACATATTCTTGGCTTGGTGATTGTACTTAACAAATAACAGTTTAACTTGCTTAGTTTTAATTCAAATAAATGGACATAGGATTGCATTCTAAGTTTGGTGTTGCTATGCAACACAAATTGCTTTAAATCTTTACTGGATACTTACATTGATTCCAAGTGAAAGTGTCACACTAAGTTTGGTGTGCCACTTATCTTTTATGCAATGTATTGTGCTCACCTTCTTAGGTTTGCAATCACAATGTCTCTGTTTCTTGTGCCTTGATTATTATCTTTAATTTTGCTTGCTTAAAACACATGTGCTACTAATAATTCATTGTGTAAGACATTCATGATCCATCTTAGCCCCATAGCCATTGTTCTAATTGTTGCTTGAGGATGAGCAAGCATTTTGAGTTTGGCAAGGGAAAGGGAAGAATAAGAGGAAAATGACAACAATAGAGAAGATGGACTACAAGGTTGTAAAGTTCCTTTTCCTCTCCTTTGTTTCCAGCACTGTATTTTGCATGATTGTCTTTATATTCTCTGTATGCATGTGTGGTATGAATAAGCATAGCTTGAATATTGATTTGTAACATGTTGCCATGCCATTATGACTACCAACTTGAGTTTTGTAAAGCTTAAAGCAGTAAAGTATCATGACCATAAACAAACAAGGCATTAAAGAAGATTTTAGCATGTGCATACAAGTATTGGAAAGCTAGTATGTTTAATTATTGCTCAATTGCATTAGATTTTATTTAATTGAAGTTTTCATCTAGTACTTTTTGTGAAATCTTTTGAAAACATGAAAACCTTGAAGAAGCAATTGCAAATAAAGCAAAAAAAAAAAGGGAAAGAATGAGAAAGCTGAAGGCTCTGAGTACCAATGGCAATTTATTTGTTAAGTACTTGTGGTGTTTATGTATCAAGCCAAATGCTTGAAAACAAAACACTTAGAAGTCAAGGCTAGGCTCAAGTGCAAAAGCACTCCCTCAAAGCTCAAGGTTCTGAGCATCAATGATTAGAGAGTCAAGAAAAGAAAAGAAAAATGAGCTTAATGAAGTCCTCTAATTCAAATGCTTGTGGTGCTTATGTATCAAGTGGTAATACTTGAAAACAAAGCATATAGAATCGTAGCTTTTTTATTAACTCATGGGTCAAAGCACCTAAAAGGAGAAGCTAATAAGAAAAATCAAAAGCTTGTTTCAAGGAAGAATTATAAGGAAAAGATTTCATAAATTGAGCTAGATAGAAGCATCAATCATTTATATTTCTTTTGTGATTGTAGCATGCATAGAAAACTAGCTTTCCATGAACATTAACTTGCTATTCTTATCACCCTGAATTGTCACACTTTATTGCATGATTCTTTGCTTGCTTGGGGACAAGCAAGGTTTAAGTTTGGTGTTGTGATGACATGTCAACATGTCATGTTTTTCTATGCTTTTTCATACAAGAAATTGATGATTAGTGCTTAAATATTGCATTCTTTTATGCTTAAATGGTATATTTCCTTGATCTTTTAATTTTATAAATTTGGTAGGAAATAAGAAGAAAAAGAAGCAAAGAAGCACAAAATAAGCTAAAAAGGAGAAAAAAAGAGCTTTGGGGCACACTTTGAAGTTGGAGCACACTTTAGAGTCTTAGGCCACGCTTTTAAAAGCGTGGCCCATGACCAAATCAAGGAAGCATGAACAATCAGCACACAAAGCTCAGTTCACTAAGTGAACTTAGCTTTGCCGTACAAGAAAAATGTGCTTGGAGGCAAGAAATTTCGCTAAGTTAAAATCTGGGCGTTTACAGCATGACCATGCCTCATTCAAAGGGCAATAACCTGAGTTACAGATGTCCAATTGATGTGCTTCCAGTTGCGTTAGAAAGCTGACATTCAGAGCTTTCCAAAGATGTATAATAGTCCATATTTGGCATGAAATTAAGGCACAAGTGAAAGGCATCTTTAAGGACCAAAAACAAGCAAAAATAAACCAAAGTGGCTTCACCAAGGCTCGAAGGGGGAGACACAAGAAAAGCAAGGCAAGAGCAAAATAGTGCTCAGTTCACTTTTCCAACTTAGCTTTATCGGGCTCCCACTCAAGAAAATTCAAGGAAAAGGCTCACAAAACTTCTTCCACCAAGAGTTGAACTTGGGACCTTGAAGACAAAAGCAAGGCGCCACAAGGGGAGCTCAGTTGGTTTTCCCAACTGAGCACTACTTCCCCCCTTTTTCCCCACATTTTGACACGGACCAAAGGCACCAAGCAAGCCTTGTGCGCACAATTTTGGCACACAACCAAGGCTGGACGCGCATCAAATGACACGGACAGCACAACTTGAAAGCTAAGTTGGGTTTTCCAACTGAGCTTTGCCCTGGGAGCTGCACCATGGTCCAAAATTCAATTAAAAATCAAATTGGATTTAATTCTTCATCAATTAAACCAAGGCCAACTAGATCTATCTCTCTTCAAATCCAAAGCAAGCAAAGCCCACATCATCACTCAAAGGCACAAGAACAAGCTAGAATTAGGATTTTCATTTAATTTGTTTTTCATTTCAATTTCATTTTATTTTCATTTTGTAAAAAGCCTATATAAAGGCATCACTTTCATCTTCAAAAGGGGAGCTCCATTAGAAAGGAGGTTGGCTCCACTAGGGAGCATTAGCATTAGAGAGCTCTCTCTCTTTAGTTTTCTTTTCTTTGTTTTTGAATCTTGGGTGGAGAATTGAAGGAGTTCTGTTTCATTCTCCCTCTGAGATTTCCCTTTGTTTGCCTTGCTGCATAATTTCAGTGAATTGCAATTTGAGTCAAAGTTCTCTTACTGCTTCCATTTGTCTTTATTCTTCAATTGTTCTTGTTAGATCAAGGAAGGATTTGAGATCTAGACTTGTTTTCTGGTCTCTTCCACTCTTGAGATCTTCAACCTCTTTTACTTTGCTGCAAATTAAGCATTGCTTTTCTGTCTTAAAATTCTTCAAGGCATTTTACTCTTCTGTTAGATCTGTTGCATGATTTTGCATCTTTTACTTCTCTGTTTGATTGCTATTTACACGTTCCTATTGAATTTTACATTTCCAGCACCCATTCCCCTTTATATTTCATGCAATTTACATTTCTTGTCATTTAAGATTCTTGCAATTTACATTTCTTGCTCTTTAAGTTTCTGTCCAATTTACTTTCTGCAATTTATAATTTCTTGTCATTTACTTTCTGCTGCTTTAATTGTCACTCAAATCACTCAATGTTAGCTTGACTAAACTAATCACCCACTAAAGTTGCTTGATCCATCAATCCCTGTGGGATCGACCTCACTCTAAGTGAGTTTTACTACTTGATACGACCCGGTACACTTGCCGGTGAGTTTTTGGTGTTTTGGGAAATTCAGTTTTCCACAAAAATACCATCAATTCTCATCGGAGATATGAATTTCAATTGGTAATTGTGTTTAACAAAATTCAAATGGAGTTTTCCTTATCCTTTGATCAAACAAATTTCATGAGATATTGCCCACCACAACAAAATAATTATCCTAATGGTGGCTGGGAATATGACTGACGTTGAGATTTTTACCAGTAAAGAATTTTAATAAAACAGTCGCGTTGTAGATATAGTTTCTAAACCAACAAAAATTCCTTCATACAAACGTTTTGGTTGTCACAAGTAACAAACCCCTTTAAAAATTGTTAACCCAAGTATTCAAACCTCGGGTCGTCTTCTCAAGGAACTGCAGGGAAGTATGTTCTTATTATTGGCTATAAAGATTGTAAATCGGGGTTTAGAGGATGAGAAGCAAGTGATTTAAATGAAAAATAAAGTAAATGAAGAACAAGTAATTTAAATAGCAAGTAAATTAAATAAATGACTGTAAATAAGCTTTTGGCAAGGTATGAGAAATTGGAGGTCCTATCCTAGCTATCCTTATCAATGATGATAATGGTTGAATCTTAATTCCGCTTTGTTAACCTTCACTAAAGTAAAGGAAGGTCAAGGGATTAATTAATTGATCTTCAAATCCTATTTATTTCCTAAGAAAAGATTGGGATTATTGAAGCTCAAATTAACAAAGATAACAATTGTCAAGCATGTTTGAGTTTGATAGCTCCTGAGTTATTGATTTCTTAACCAAGACCAAAAGGGGGAAAAATAAATCTATCGAAATAAAAATGCCTTCAGATTGGGAATGACAGTAACGTGAATAAAAGAAAGCGATATTAAACTGAAATACCTTAAATAACGTTAATTCAAAATAGTAATCTGTAACATGGGAGTATTCATAAATTCAATTATAAAAGTAAACAAGCAACTAAAGTAATGAATAAAAGTAAAAGGGAAGCATAAAGTAAAGGAATATTAAAACCTGGGATCGAGAGTTACTCCTAAAGAGAGAAGTCCTAATCCTAATCCTAATCCTAAAGAGAGAGATAATCTCTCTCTAAACTAAATCTAAATCATGAAAACTAAACTAAAGTGGTCTTTCCCTATGAATGGATGCATTCCCTCACTTCATAACCTCTGGTCTATGCCTTCTGGACTTGGATTTGGGCCGAAAAGGGCTTCAAAAATTGCTGGGAGCATTTTCTGCAATTTCTCGTGCGTGGCCTCTGTCACGCGTCCGCATAGGTCACGCGATCGCGTCATTCAGAGCTTTTCTTGCCACGGGGTTGCGTCAGTCATGCGACCGCGTCATGTGCGTTCTCCCTAAGGCGCGCGATCACGTTAGTCATGCGGCCGCGTCGCTGTTGATTCGCGCTTGGCACGCGATCGCGTCATCCATGCGATCGCGTGGATGCCAGTTTCTTCAAAACTCCGTTTTGCACTTTCCTTCCATTTTTGTATGTTTCCTTTCCATCCTTTAAGTCATTCCTACCTTAGAAGATCTGAAAACTACTCAACACACTAATCACGGCATCGAATGGAATTAAAGCTGATTAAAATAATTAATTTAAAAGCATAGGAAACATGTTTTTCACATACATCACATAATAAGGAAGGGAAAGTAAAACCATGCAATTAACATGAATAAGTGGGTGAAGGATTGAATAAATCACTCAAACTAAGCACAAAATATATCATAAAATATGGGTTTATCAACCTCCCCACACTTAAACAATAGCATGTCCTCATGCTAAATCCAAGGTAAAGAGTAAGGTAAGATTAATGTGGTGGAATGTTATGCAATGCAACCTATTCTAAATGCAACTACCTAAATGAGTCATGCAATTCTAATTTATTCACTCATATATAAAGCTTACATGTAGTTAAATTAATTCACATTCTCAAGGAATCATATATATACATAGCCAACCCTTAAATAATAAAACACTTTTGCAAATGAGATGGGAAAGAAAAATATTTCACATTCTTACAAAATAATTAGTAAATTAAGCATAGATATATGTTGATGAGTTATTGAACCCTCACTGGATTTTGTGTTTACTCTCTAGTCACTCAGTGTTTATTAGGTTAATCACTCTATTCTTCTTTTTATTCTTACTTTCTATAACTTTGTTCTTCATCTAACCAATCAACAATTATAGAATATAGACATATCAAAAATCATGAGGTCTTTAATTAAGGTTGTAATGGGGCCAAGGTAAAGGTAAGGATATATGTATAAGGCTAAATGAGCTAATAAGTGAATCCTCAATTAGACTAAGATCTCACCTAACATTCATACTTAGTAAAACAAAGCTACTTTACCTATTTTCCCATCTTTTCCCACTTTTGGTGTTACATGCTCATGTTTTAATTTTTTTATTTTTTTATCCCATGTGCATTGCTTTTATTTTTGCATTTGGGGAATTCTTTTGTATCCCCTTATTCATATGCTTGAAAAATAAATAACTCTCTCTTTTTTTTTTTGAATGCACATGGTAATTCTTTCAATTTGATTTCTCATGAGCATGCTTCCCAAAAAAATTCTCATTTTGATTTATTTTTGTTCTTCTCAACTCTACTACCTTTTGTTTTTATCATCCATGTTACCAATAGGTTTCCCACATTTCAAACTATATAAGATTTTCTATCTTAAGCTAACCAAGGATTCAACTTGGGATTTTTATTTGTTTATCTGCTTAAGGCTAGTAATGTGATTTATAGAATAAAAAAAGGCATTTAAAGGCTCAAGGGGGCTAACAAAGGTGATGTAAAAGGTAGGCTATTTTTGGGACAAGTGGGTTAAAATTAAATAATGGCCTCAATCACTTTCTTGGTATGTATCTATATTCTACAACTGGACATATAGATTAAAATAAAGTAAAGAACATCAGAATAAAAAGCAAAACACACAGGGATGAAATTATGGTTTGAATGCAACCATACAATTAATGCTCAAGACTCACAGGCTGTGTGTTCTCTAACTCAAACATCATATATCATTCATATATGTTATGCATGTTTAGTTAAAAATTCCCATTATTCTCATAAAAAATTTATTTAGGGTGGCCTTTAAGGTTTTAGTGTTTCTCCTTGATAAAATGTTGTTAACTAATTAACATGTAATGCTATATATACAAGGTGTGTGGATTGTTTTAAATCTGTTAAAGTCTCTAGTTTACTTCCTTTCTATATTTTCAATTTAAACTAAGCTATCATATGCTAAAAGGGTAAACTATACTAATTAATCCACAATTTCTATAACTACTAAGTTAGAATTGCAAGCTAAACTAAATAACTAAATATGAACTAAAAATGCAGAATACAGGAATAGAGTAAAAATACATAAAAGTAGTAATGTATAAATACTTAGAAAATAAAAATAAAAATATAGAGAAAATATAGAAAAATATCCAAAATAAAAGAAAAAGAGTTTGTAGTGGTTCACCAAAATAATACGCCAGAGATGGCGACCTCCCAACACTTAAAATGAAGCATCGTCCCTGATGCTCACTCAAGCAGGGTGTGAAGGGGTGTCATCACTGGAAGGGATGGTAGCTGGTGTCTCTGTGGTGGCTGGGTGGGGGTCTGGGTGGGGGTCTGGCTGCTGTAGAGGAGGGGCTATCTGAATGGGGATCTCAGGATCTACAGCCTGGATCTGATGTGGGACCTTTGCCTGTGGTGTAGCCTGCTCGGTGTCTGCCTGCTCTGCCTCTCCCTGGGGATGGGTCTTTGCCTCGGGCGCATCCGCCTCCTCCTCAGAGGCCTCGGATGGTGTGTCAGGCTCGGAGGGGATGTTGCCGGATCGTATCATTAGCTTCAGGTGCTCATAGCGTCGCTTGCTGCGACGCTCCATCTGGTCAAGTCGTCGAAACAAGCAGTGCACCAGATGATAGACAGGCTCTGTGGCAGGTGGAGGTGCAGTGGTGGAGGAAGAGGGGCCGGCGGATGGTGTGGCTATGTCAGTAGTGGCAGTCAGGAATGGAGGTCTGTAGCCCAGGGCCAGAAAGTTACTGCTGTGCGGGATAATCTTCTTGCATTCTGCAGCAGGTGGCCTCTCATCAGCATCCTCCCATGGCACGTCAGCTTGACGGCCCAGCTGGGTAACCAGATAGAGAAAGGGAAGAGTTCCTCGGATGTGGAACCTGGCCATATAGTGCCGGATAAAGCGTGGCAGGTACAGGTCCTTACCCTCCATCACACACCATAGGAGGGTGATCATAGCGGCTGGTATCTCAGTCTCGTGAGTACTCGGCATAATGTAGTTGCTGAATATCTGATGCCATAGCCAAGCCTCATCATTCAGGTAAATCCACTTGATGCCTTTCGGCATGGTGGTGTTCTGACCCCTGATCCAAGGAACTGACGGGTCAAGGGTAATCCAGGCCTTGACTGCATCCCAGTCAAAACGCATAAAGCGTATATCTTCCTCAGCTTTCTGATAGCCATCTGTCTGATTAGTCCTAGGCAGAAGCTTCAAAACTTCTTCTATTGCCTCCTCAGTAACCAAAATTTGCTTCCCTCTGAGGTTCACTGCATCTAGGGAAGTTTTGAAGTAGTTGCAGTAGAATTTCCTAACCCAAGATGCATTAACCTCAGTCAGAGGTCTCTCCAGAAAGAACCAACCTCTTTGTTTGATTTGATCAGAGGTATATTGCTAGAGTTCTTCTGGGGTCTTCAAAGTCCGCTCCAGGTATAGGTTCATGGAGTTTGCAAACACCGGATACTTCAGCTCACAGTATCGGTTTACAAACTTTACTGGGTCATTGGCGGGAAGTAGCTGGTCGGCCTTCTCCTGCGGGGTAAAGGCTTTCTCCCGCAAGGAGGCGTCATGCATGAGATCTATGATAGACATGGAGGCTTCTCCTCTTTTCCTTTTGCTAGTAGTGGCCTTACCTTTGCCTTTTCTATGGCTGGCAGACATCCTGTAAAGCAGAAAACCAGGATATATAAAAATAGGAAAGCAAATAGGCAAATAATCATAAGATAACACAAAATGGCAAAGGAGCAATAGGATAATGAATATGAGTTAAGTAGATGTGCATTTAAGATTGTATAGGAGTGAAAAATTGGAAAAGAAGTGTTCACAATCCAAAATGTAATTGAATGCATGTTAAATAGAAAGATTAACATCATGCCTTGGTTAGAATGTTAAAAGAAAGTGAAAGAAAAGCAAAAAAAAAGGAAGTTTTGAAAAGGTTAGGTTGGTTAGAGTTAAAATTAGTGAGTTAGTGAAAAATGGGTTAAAGTAAGAGGCATAATGAAAATAGTCCAAGTAACAAGTAATCACAGGTAGAAGCTATAAGTAACTCATATCCAAACAAGTAAAACAGTTTGATGATGATTCAAATAGAGATAGAGAAAGCAAAAATAGAAATCAAACATCAAGATTGCAGTTTAGGAAGCAGGAAATCAAAAGGGATAAGAAAGCCTGCCTTGGAATTCATGGAATGGTTTGGTTAAAGTAGTGGAGAACAGAGTTCAAAATTCCAAAACCAAAACATGAATGAAAGTCAAAAACAGTTTACAGAAATTTGGGCAGCATTCCGGCTAAAATTGGATTTTCCCGGAAAATAAACAACAATCAAACAGTTCATATGAATTAAAAAAATCAAGCTGCAGTTACATATAATGAATATAAACATAAAAATTCAGTGTAAAGAGCAGCAATATACAAGAAATACAGCATATGAACAAGATCACAGCAACAACAGATTTGCAAATTTGATAAAAGAGAAATATGAACAGTGCAAGTAAACAGACCTAAATCCACTAACCACATCCTAGGCTACCTAACAACCTAAAATCCACTACAACATGCATATCTAACTAGCCTAAACATGAACATAAACGGAAAAATAAGAATAACTACGAATGGATAAAAGGGATTGCGTGTTGCGGAACCTGGAAGGCCAAATAAGGAGAATAGGCAGAAAGGTGGCTGGGGGTGGTGGGCACGGCGGCTGGCGGTGGTGGGCACGGCGGTGCGGCTGTTCGGGGCAGGGGGAAGAGAGGGTAATGGGGGTAGGGGAAGGGAGGGGGAAAGGGGTGGTGTTGCTGGTGGAAGGGGGGTTGCGGTTGGGACGGTTGGCGGCGGTGGGTGGTGGCGCGGAGGGGAGCAGTGGCGGAGGAGGAGGAAGAAAGAAGAAAGAGGAAGAAAGAAGGGGGAAGGAGGGAGGGGGTGGGTGGCGGCGGCGTTTGGGTGGTCGGCGGCGTCTGGGTGGTGGCGCGGTGGTGGCTGGGTGGTGGTTGTGGTTTGGAGGAGGAGAGAAGGAAGGGGGTGGGGTTCAGGGGGGGCACGAGAATAGGGTTTCGCGTGACATGGGGGGTTATAATTTCAATCCACGTGGCCGCGTGGGGCACGCGGTCGCGTGGTTGGAGCGAAAAAGGTGGTTGACGCGATCGTGTTGGTGACGCGATCGCGCAGAGGGCAAAAAGAGTAAATGACACAATCGGGTGGGGCAGGCGATTGCGTCGCTGGAATTTGTGCTAAATGCGCAACTCTCTATCTCCTTGGGGGTGTTCGTGCAATCCATGCAATGCGGTCGTGTTGCTGACGCGGTCGCGTGGGATTGGTATTGTGCGAGTGACGCGATCGCATGGATGACGCGATCGCGTGGGTCAATTGTGCGAAACGCACAATGGCCGCACGATTCCAGCCTAACTTTCTGGACGATGGATCTTTACGCCGATCTCCAGGTCACGCGGCCGCGTGGATGACGCGGTCGCATGGGAAGTGTAGGTCGCCATTTGACGCGATCGCATGGGTGATGCGGTCGCGTCGCGCACCCTTTTTTTTATTTTTTTATTTTATTTTTTATTTTATTTTTTTTATTTTTTATTTTTTTTTTACGCATGAAAAATGCAGAATGCAATGATTAATGTGAATGCTATGCATGATCCCAGGTTTAATAAAATAAAATAAAACTCAAAAAGAAAACTAAATAAAATTAAAAGTGTAAAAGGAACGATCATACCATGGTGGGTTGTCTCCCACGTAGCACTTTTAGTTAAAGTCCTTAAGTTGGACATTGGAAGGGCTTCCTGTTATGGTGGCTTGTATTTAAATTCATCTAGAAATCTCCACCAATGCTTGGAATGCCAATAGCCTCCAGGGTCCCAAACTAGGCATGTAAAGCTTCTGAATAGCTTCAAACAGATTGTCAGGCTCCCGGGGTGACGAATGTCAGAATAGATTCCAGGATCCCAAGCCTTGTTTTTAGATCCGCCTCCGTCTTGGTCTACATGTTTCCATCCGGGCGGTTTAGAAAGTAGATTCTCACCATGGTAACCAAACGTTTTCCGTCATCCATTCGATTGAACATGATACCAATCCGTGCACTTCAAGTTGAAGCGTGGAACCTTATTGAACCTTGTGCACTAGCTCTGAGCACGAGCCATTTCCCTCTTACTCTTAAAGCCGCAGAGAGCTCTAAGCTGGCCATCTGTTTCAAGTAAACCATATTCAAGTGAATAAGTAAAGTTAAAGGTTAAGGATTGTACCCACTTGAAGCTTATATTAGGCGGTAATGGCCTTGGGGTAGGTGTTTCTGGTGGTTCTATAAGTTCTACTCCCTTGTGCTTTTCTGTGAATTCCTCCACTTCTTCGCAAGATTCTTCAAATGCATCTGTATCCTGGTCAAAGTCTTCTATGTCTTCCTCATCACTTGAGTCATAGATCGGAGATTGAGAGAAATCTACCTCTGCATAATCTTCGTATTCATTTGGGGAAGATTCTTCAATCTCAGAGAATTCACTTGCGGATGCAAGTTCATTACTAAGAGAGCTTGACTTGTGACTATCATTATTAAGGGAATTTGTGTCCTGGGTTATTCCGTCTAGTTCTTCATAAACGACTTGCCTTGGGGATTGTGCAATATCCTCCTTAGCATCAACTGTAACGTCCTTGACGGAGTTCTCCTCAACTCTGGATTCCCATGGAGGTTCAGCGTCTCCTAGATCTTCAACCAACTCTTCTTCTTGTACAATGACAACTTCTTCTACTTGTTCTAGTACGAATTCATGCTCTGTCTTGTCCACTGGAGTTTCTAGTGTCTGCTTCATGCTACGCTCTTCATTAGATTGTCCACATGGGGCTGTGGTTGGTCCTTGAATGTTCGCGCGTCTAGAAGCTAATTGAATTACTGCTTGCTCCAGTTGTCGAATGGTTGTTTGAAGTTTATTTACTGTTGCCTTGAGGCGAACCTCTGATTCTTGGGGTGATGGATTTGGACATGAAACATAGGAAAGTGGTGGTGCTTGGGAGTGATTGGATTGGAATTGGGGTAAGAAAGGATCATACGGTGGTGAATGATGAAGAGAAGCTTGTGAGTGTGGTGGTTCGAGGTTATGTTGAGAGGATGGTCTATAGGCACGGGGTGGGGCTTGTTGGTAGTTACAAGGTTGTCCACCATATCTATCAGCTGGGTATGCATTGTAGAATGGTCGTTGTCCATGATATCTTAGAGGGTGTTGTTGCCTGAAGGGTTGATTAGATCCTCTTGGCTCCATCCATCCTTGATTGGTTTGACCATGATGCATATTCCTGCTGTAACTTCTATTTCCTTCAACAAAGTTAGACCCAAACTCAAAGCGAGAGGGGTGAGAATTCATAGTAGCAAATAAAATTAAAAAGGAAAAAAAAACAGAAATAAATAAACAAGCAAAAGAAAAATATTTACAATAACCAATAATAAGGCACACGTTAGCAGTTCCCCGGCAACGATGCCATTTTGACGTTGAGATTTTTGCCAGTAAAGAATTTTAATAAAACAGTCACGTTGTAGATATAGTTTCTAAACCAACAAAAATCCCTTCGTACAAACGTTTTGGTTGTCACAAGTAACAAACCCCTTTAAAAATTGTTAACCGAAGTATTCAAACCTCGGGTCGTCTTCTCAAGGAACTGTAGGGAAGTATGTTCTTATTATTGGCTATAAAGATTGTAAATCGGGGTTTAGAGGATGAGAAGTAAGTGATTTAAATGACAAATAAAGTAAATGAAGAACAAGTAATTTAAATAGCAAGTAAATTAAATAAATGACTGTAAATAAGCTTTTGGCAAGGTATGAGAAATTGGAGGTCCTATCCTAGCTATCCTTATCAATGATGATGATGGTTGAATCTTAATTCTGCTTTGTTAACCTTTACTAAAGTAAAGGAAATCAAGGGATTAATTAATTGATCTTCGAATCCTATTTATTTCCTAAGAAAAGATTGGGATTATTGAAGCTCAAATTAACAAAGATAACAATTGTCAAGCATGTTTGAGTTTGATAGCTCCTGAGTTACTGATTTCTTAACCAAGACCAAAAGGGGGAAAAATAAATCTATCGAAATAAAAATGCCTTCAGATTGGGAATGACAGTAACATAAATAAAAGAAAGCGATATTAAACTGAAATACCTCAAATAACATTAATTCAAAATAGTAATCTGTAACATGGGAGTATTCATAAATTCAATTGTAAAAGTAAACAAGCAACTAAAGTAATGAATAAAAGTAAAAGGAAAGCTTAAAGTAAAGGAATATTAAAACCTAGGATCGAGAGTTACTCCTAAAGAGAGAAGTCCTAAATCCTAGTCCTAAAGAGAGAGAGAATCTCTCTCTAAACTAAATCTAAATCATGAAAACTAAACTAAAGTGGTCTCTCCCTGTGAATGGATGCATTCCCTCACTTCATAACCTCTGGTCTATGCCTTCTGGACTTGGATTTGGGCCAAAAAGGGCTTCAGAAATCGTTGGGAGCGTTTTTTGCAATTTCTGGTGCGTGGCCTCTGTCACGCATCCGCATGGGTCATGCAGTTGCGTCATTCGGAGCTTTTCTTGCCACGCGGTCGCGTCAGTCATACGACCGCCTCATGTGCGTTCTGCTTAAGGCGCGCGGTCGCGTTAGTCATACGGCCGCGTCGCTGTTGATTCGCGCTTGGCACACGATCGCGTCGTCCATGCGATCGCATCGATGCCAGTTTCTTCAGAACTCCGTTTTGCACTTTCCTTCCATTTTTGTATGTTTCCTTTCCATCCTTTAAGTCATTCCTACCTTAGAAGATCTGAAAACTACTCAACACACTAATCATGATATCGAATGGAATTAAAGGTGATTAAAATAATTAATTTAAAAGCATAGGAAACATGTTTTTCACATACATCACATAATAAGGAAGGGAAAGTAAAACCATGCAATTAACATGAATAAGTGGGTGAAGGATTGAATAAATCACTCAAACTAAGTACAAAATATATCATAAAATAAGGGTTTATCAATGACCAAGAAATGACAGATTATAAGCAATCCACCCAGTGGGGATATGCTCTAGGGCTACAAAATGATCAAGATAATTTAATGAGATACTGCGCAACACTACAAAATGATTCATGTCATTATGCCAATGGTGTATGGGAGTGTCAACAATGAATAATAGAATATGAACACCTCCCAGAGACACAAGCTGACCCATATTTCGATGAATATAACAACTATTCATGTTGTAGCTGGGAAGGTCAAAATCAAAGAGATTTTAATGCTCCATATTCTATTCATCAAGAGACATCATCACTTGATTGTGCTGTCAACATATTCATGCAAGATTGCTCCCCCATGCCACAAAATGATCCATACCCTGATGAATTCAACAAGTACTCAAGTTATGGGTGGGAGGATCAAAATCAAGAAGCAACCAATAGCCCATATTCCACCTATCAAGAACCATCATCACTTGAACATACCTTCAATTCATTCATGCAAAATTATCCAACCTCACCTCACAGTTTTTCATTTGAAAATTCTTCATCACTTGACTATGCCTCAACAGAAAATTCCTTCAAAAACTCACAACCCACACAAACCTCTCTGAACATACCTTGCAATGAAGTGAATGATTATTGGCTATGAAGGAACAAGGGGGTATGATTGATAAAGGGACAAGGAAGTAAATGGACAAGAATTTAAATGACAAGAAGAGTAAATCAAGCAAGTAACTAAAGAAAGCAAGTAATAAAGAGAGACATTCATGGCAAGAATTGAGATTATAGGCTTTCTATTCTAGTCATACAATGATTAATTCATCTTATTTAGTCAACTCCAACAAATGGTAGAAGGTATCATGTTATCTTCACATAGGGAGAATGTCAAACAAGACTAATCAATCATATCACAATAATAACAAGAATCTATCTCATTTCATCATCTCCAACATTGGAAGAAGGTATCACATTATCTTCCATGAGAGAAAGTTAAACAAGACTAGTTAATCTCAAATAAAAAATCCTAATCAACTCACTAATTGAATTAGCAAAAGATTAGCGTCATTGAAAATGATATTAACTAACAACTCTAGATCTCCAACGTAAGTTGGGTTTTCATGACTTAAGATTACCTAAGTACTCTTTCCAAGCCAAGAATGCTCAAAATCTACTCTAACATCCAACCAAGCATTTTATCAAACACTTGGAAGGAATAAAAGGAAAGCATAATAAATGACAAGAAATAGTAAAATCTATCAACTACCAATTGCAAGAAAAGTAAATCAAAAATTCAAATCATAAATTAAAAGAACATTAATATTAAATTTCACTAAATGTAAATAAGATCCAACATGAATATTCAGAAACATAAAGAGACATAAAAGTAAAATTGACAAGAGAACTAAGAAGAATAGAATAGTAGAAATAAGACATTGGAAAAGAAACAAGATGAAGTCAAGAAATCATGCCTAGATCTAAGATGGATTATCCTAACCTAATTCTAGAGAGAAGAGGGAGCTTCTCTCTTTAGAAACTAACCTACATGATGCTATACTACCAAACAATTGCTCCCCCTTTGCCGAAGCTTGAATTCTGCATGAAATAGCATTAGAAATGAGTTGGGTTGGGCCCAAAGTGCTTCAGAAATCGCTGGGGGCGATTTTACTTTAGTAGGCCACGAGCAGCATCGGTGCGCACGCGTACATGGCACGTGCGCCCCCCTGAACACGAAGTAACATATAAAAAATTTTATATCATTTTGAATCCCCGGATGTTAGCTTTCCAACGCAACTGGAACCGCCTCACTTGAACCTCTGTAGCTCAAATTATGGTCGATTGAGTGAGAAGAGGTCGGACTTGACAGCTTTACGGTTCCTTCATTTCTTCATGAGTTCTCCCACTTTGCATGCTTTTCTCCTCACTTCTTCCATCTAATACTTGCCCTATGAACCTGAAATCGCTTAACAAATACATCAAGGCATCGAATGGAATTAAAGTGAATTGAATTTAGCTACTTTAAGGCCTAAAAAGCATGTTTTCACATTTAAGCACAAATCAAGGGAGAATTGCAAAACCATGCTATTTCATTGAATAAATGTGGAAAAAGGTGATAAAATCCCCCAAATTAAGCACAAGATAAACCACAAAATTGGGGTTTATCAAATCTCCCCACACTTAAACTAAGCATGTCCTTATGCTAAAATCAAGAAAGAAGCAAAGGGACATCAACATTTATTCAATGCAAACTAACTACATGCAACCTATCTATATGCAATCTATCTATATGAATGCATCCACTTAGTCAAAATAAATCAATTTCCAAGAATACATATACAAATACAAGGGCTAAGGCAATAGCAATCACTCAACCCACAATTGAATTGAATTATTAAAAAGATTTTACAAACTTGCAAGAAAATAGATGATCATGGGTGGAAACATGTAATTGAGCAATCGAACCCTCACCGGATGTGTATCCGCTCTAGTCGCTCAAGTGTATGGGGTTGATTCACTCAATTCTCCCCTAATCATACTTTCCAAGATTTGTTTTTCATCTAACAATCAACAATTACTTTATGCATGCATACAAATATCATGAGGGCTTTCCCATAAGTTGTAATGGGGCTAGGGTCAAGGTAGGATGCATATGGTCAAGTGAGCTTGAAATTCGAATCTTTGATTAACTTAAACTTCCCACCTAACCTATGATAACCTATATAATTCTAAACAAACCTAACTACCCATTCTCTTTTTGATCACCACCCATATGTATTGACTTTTATTGAGCCTTGCTTTGGGGCATTTTGTCCCCTTTTTATTACAATTTTTTGTCTTTCTTTTTCTATTTCTATTATTTATTTTCGTTTTTTTTTCTTTCTTCCTTTTTTTTAAAACTAAAATATATATACAAGAACATCAATGCATATGGTTTACACATGATTAATACATGAGTATGTACCCAATTCCCAAGATTCTCAACACAAATACAAAAATACACTTTTATCTCTACCCAATGTTCCCAACTCTCCCAAAATCAAATGATAAACACTCTCACTAGCCTAATCTAATCAAAGATCCAAATTAAGGGATATTTATTGTTTTTCACTTAGGCTTGTAATGTGCTACAATTAAGAACAAATGGGTTAAGCATAGGCTCAAATTGGTTATCAATGGAAGATAAAAGGTAGGCTTATTTGGGTAAGTGAGCTATTTGAACAATGACCTCAATCATATAAAAGCATGTATATACAAAATAATGGACATATAGAATTAAACAAATCAAAGATTACAATCATAGGAAGAGAATAATGCACACAAGAATGAAAATAAGTGGTTATATATGATGTAACCACACAATTAGGCTCAAATCTCACATGCTTGTGTTTTTAGCTCAAAAATCATGTTCGACAAAGTATATAATTCAAGCAAGTTCTAAAATTTTTTTTTTTCAATTGGGGTGCCCTATAGATAAATCCTTGGAAAATATCATGAAATGCAAAAGTGTTGGGATTATAAACTTGTCACCCAAAAATGCCGAGCGGTCGGACGACCTCCCCACACTTAAAAGTTTGCACCGTCCTCGGTGCATCCAAAGATGAAAAAGGGGGTTCGGCGACTTTCCTAGTTGCTACCTTCAGTTGGTAGGTCAACCGATGCTGCGTGTTCTTCTCCTACTTCTGTTTTTGCTTATGATGATTCATCCTGAACATAGAAAACAGGAGATAATAAGACAAGTAAATTCACAAGAAAGGAAGCATGGATTGTTGAAATGAGGTAAATCACTAGAATTGAGTGAGTGAATTAGTGTGACATTAATGAAAAATAAGTGTGTGGGTCCTAACTTGCATGCAGTTTAGAACTCACACTCTAGTATTTAGAAACCATGTCACAATTATACAAAAGAAGACACACATTTCACTCATTCTAGTGTGCTTGAAATACTTCAAAAGACTTATAGGTTAAGTCAACCACACAAGTAGTAAAGAGGCATGGAAGCATTCAAGCAATTAATCAAGCAATTGTGAAATTGGATAATGCATGGACATTGATTGATGTGTAGGTAGATTTAGTGAACAAAATGGTATATGAAGCTCACACAACAATCAATGACACATATTGAAGTTGTTGCAACACCTAAGTGACATAGAGGTGAAACACATGGATGCTATGGAATTTAGGAAAAAGAAGATAGAAGTGGAAATCAATCACATAGCAAGCATGGCCCACAAAGCTTTACAAAGCTCAAAAATATGTCACTAGGTAAGCTTTGATCCAATTTCACAATTCTACAATCTCAATGCATGAAATAGATGATGTGAATAAGGGTAAACCATAAACAAGCATCACCTAAAAAATATACAATGATAATATACAATTGCATAGCAGTAGGTGATGAATGCATAGTGGCCAAAACATGCAATTCAAAGAGGTAAGATGCATGAAGGCAATGTAAGAAGTACTTGGTATTCAAAAGTGTTAAGCATGAAAAATTCCAAACCAAGTAACCAAATACAACCGCAACAAAGAAATCCAACAAGTACAATTAACAACAATGATGTTAAACTAACATCCTATCAATAAGCAGCAGCAGTAAATAGTAAACAAGATTAGTAATCCAACACTTATAATGGAAAACAAAAGTTAAACAAAAATTAAACTAACTAAAAGAAATGGTGTTACATGATATTTGGTAGTGTTGGATGATGTTTGAAGGGTGGAAAGAAAATAAGAGAAGAGACAAGAAGGAATGAAATGGAAAGAGGAGAAGAAAAGAAGGTGAGTGAAACAGGACAATCCACGCGTGCGCGTCATGTGCGCGTAAGCGTGGATTGATGAAATGGAAGCGACGCGTACGAGTGCAGTACGTGTACGCGTGCATGGCAAGGTAGAGAGTCGACGCGGACGTGCAAGGTACACGTTCGCGTGCCCTGGGCACAAAGTTGGCACACTTCAGGCACAACTCTCGGGTGAATGTATGGGAGGTGGAAAAATTTAATCCACGCGTACGCGTACATGGCGCGTCCGCGTGGATGGCCAAAATTGCTTGATTCACACGTACGCGTGGAGTGCGCGTGCGCGTGGGTGGTGCTCTGTTTTTCAAAATTTTTCTATGTTTTTGCACCAAACCAAGAATTTCAAACCTTCAAACAACTACCAAAACAACATAAAACCGTATTTAACCTACTAGACTACCAAACAAACTTAACAAATCAATCAAAACATGAGATTAAACCTATTTTACCAATATGTACAAAAGGTAAAATGAAAAGATGTTACCATGGTGGGGTGTCTCCCACCTAGCACTTTTGTTTATTGTCCTTAAGTTAGACTTATGGGGAGCTCCTCATCAAGGTGGCTTGTGCTTGAATCCATCCTTGAACATCCACCAATGCTTGGACTTCCATTGTGCTTCATCATTCAAAGTTAGTAACTCCAAGCTTTGATGGAGTTCTTCACAAACCATAGGCTCCCAAAGTTGATCTTCCTTGTGCGATCCGGGATCCCACACTTTGTTTTCACACCCGTCCTTGAGTTGATCATGGTGATTTCCTCTGGGTGGCAAGAGAGATGAATTCTCATGGACGCACCAAATTATTCTCCTAGACCCTTCCAATTGACCACTAGTCCAGCCTTTGTATTTCATGTTTGATGTATCAACCCTAATGAGCCTTGATTTGTAATGCCAACCATGAAAAATCTTTCTTTTACGCTTCATCCCACAAAGCATCCTAAGTTGACCATCCGTTTCAAGCAAGCCATATTCGAGTGGGATAATAAAGGTAATAGAAATGAATTTTACCCACTCAAATGTAGGAGTAGATGGTAACCTAGGCAAAGAAGCTCCTAAGGGTCTTCTCAAAGCGTATTCAATTCCCATCCTCCTTTTTCTAAGGATCTCCATTTCTTCACAAGTTTTCTCAAATGTGATCCTTTGTTCAACAATATTATCTAAGCCTTTTCCCTTACTCAAGTCATAATTGGGAGGGTGAGAAAAATTTACCTCCACAACGCTTCCAAACCCAATGGGGGAAGGTTCTTCATGCTCAAAGGATTCTTCACCACTAAGACTTGATGCTTGATCTTCATCACCAAGGGGACTCAATTCTTGCTCTATCCCATCCAATTCTTCATAAGGGATATGCCTTGAAGGTTGTGCACATTCCTCCTTAGCATCAAATTCAATCATCTTGGAGGGGTCTTCTCCAATCCTAGACTCCCAAGGTGGTTCCGTATCTCCTAAGTCTTCAACCACTTCTTCCTCTTCTTCAATAATCTCTACTTCCTCCTCTTGTTGCATTTCTTACTTTAACTCCTCTTCTTCACCTTGGAGCTTTAAGTTCACTCCCTCACTAAGCTCCTTCATTGCTACTCCACATTCCACAATGGAAGTGCCTTAATCTAATAGGCTTAGGCGGGATGAGACTATGTTGCCAATGGCTTCTACCATGATAGCCGTTTTTGCTCTTAACTCCTCAAATTTCTTTTCATCCTCCTCGTGTTGCCTTAAGGTATGATATTCAAGATCCCTTAATTCTAGCATAGAGGCTTCATCGGGAGGTGATGGTGGAAGAGAGGTTTCATTGTTTGAGAGAAAGGTATTATAGTCAGAAGGTGGTTCTTTTAGGTAGAGTTGTGGTGGTTCAATATTTCCCATTCTTTCCATTTGTTGCACAACACACTCCATGGTTGCTTGAAATTGATCCAATGCTTCCTTGAGATGATCCCTTGACTCTTGTTCCTCTTGGATATCACGAATAGGATCATATGACTCTTGGATTGAAGGACATGAGTATTCTTCCATAGGAGGTTGTGCTGGAAAATAGAGTTCATCTTGTGGTTGAAAGTTTTCATGTATTAGAGGTGGTTCGTCTTGGTAATAATATAGAGGGGACGGCTCTTGAAAATGTTGATGTTGGAGTAGTGGTGGCTCTATGTGTGGTTCATATGTCTCATATGATTGTTGGTAGGATGGATATGGATTAGGGTCATATGAAGATGGTTGGTAAGAAGGGGCTTGTGAGTATGGTTGAGGGTTATGTTGGGGATATGGCTCATAGGCATATGGTAGTGGTTCTTGAAAGTCAGAAGGGGATTCACCATAGCCATTGGATTGATATGCATCATAGAATGGCTCTTCTTCATAGTGCATTGGTGGAGGTTGTTGCCCTGAGGATTGATCATATGCATATGGCTCCTCCCACCTTTGATTGTCCCATCCTTGATACACATCCTCATTGAAGCTCTCATTTCCTACAACATAGTTAGAACCAAACTCATAGCCAAAGTGAGAATTCACGATAGCAAGAGAAAATGAAAACAAAATAAAATAAGAAGCAAGAAAATTAAATCCTAAAACTAGCAAAAACTAACAAAGAAGCAAAAGGTAAACCTATTTACAATATTCACATATATACAATAACCAATAACATAACACCATTGCAACTCCCCGGCAACGGCGCCACTAATTTGACACAAGCTAACCTAATTCTAGAGAGAAGAGGGAGCTTCTCTCTCTAGAAACTAACCTACATGATGCTATACTACCAAACAATTGCTCCCCCTTTGCCAAGCTTGAATTCTGCATGAAAAAGCATTAGAAATGAGTTGGGTTGGGTCCAAAGTGCTTCAGAAATCGCTAGGGGCGATTTTACTTTAGTGGGCCACGAGCAGCATCAGCGCGCACGCGTACATGGCGCGTGCGCGCCCCTGAATGTGAAGTAACTAATAAACCACTATTTTATGGTTTATATTGTGTTTAATTGTGTGGTTTTATCATGATCTTTACCCACTTATTCATTAAATATGCATGCATTTATAATTCCTTTCTAAAATTATTGCATGATTGAAAACTTGCTTTTTAGAGACTTTTAATTATGTATGTTATTTCTCCTCTATTCCATTCGATGCCGTAATCTGTGTGTTAAGTGTTTCAGGCTTTATAGGGCATGAATGAGTTGGAGATTGGAGAGAAAGCTTGCAAAAATGGAAGGAACACAAGGAATTGAAGAGATGACCAGTGAGAAGTGACACGGCCGCATGGATGACGCGACCGCACGAAGAAGAAGAAATCGCAGTGACGCAGCCGCATGGACGACGCGACCGTGCGGCATGGAATAACATGAGTGACGCGGCCGCATGGACGACGCGTCCGCGTGGCAGAGCAAAATGCCGAATGACGCGGCCGCATGGATGACGCGACCACGTGACATGCGCGATCTGCATAATCTGCAGAATCGCTGGGGGCAATTTCAGGCCTTATTGTGACCCAGTTTTCGGCCCAGAAAAGCAGACTAGAGCCAGAGAACATGCAGAAACCAAAAACAACATTCATTCCGCATAGTTTTAGTTTTTAGATCTAGTTTTCCTCTCCTTTAGGTTTTTTTCTCAACACATTCATAGTTTCTAGGATTTGTTATGTTCATTGTTTTTGCATTGGGATATTGAGAAGAGTTATTGCCTCATCAAGACTTCGATATTCTAGTTCGTTTTCTTTACTTGTCTCTTACTCTTCCATGTTCCTTAATTTACTTAATTTTACCATTGGATTATTTTAGCATTTATTAATACAAGAATCACCTTTATTTTTAATTAATCTTTTGATTATTATTCATCATGTCTTTCTTTAATTCCCTTTCTTATGTTATGAATTTTGCATTTACAATGAGCGAGTAGTTCCCTAACTTGATGGGGAGTTGATTGAAAGGAACCCTTGAGTTGGAATGCTCAAGAGAAAGATTGTAATTGGGTTTATTGTTGGATTGCTCTCTAGTCACTAACACCAATCCTCCCAACAGTGGATTGGAACTTGTGGATAGAAATAGCATTCCAGCTTGTTTGACTTTCTCTTACTTTGTAAGGGACAACTAAACATAATAACCTTCAATTGTCAATTAATCTTGAGAGTACTCCAATAGGAATAGGCTTTCCGCTAATGAAATCCCAGTCAAGGCTTTTATTTAAATTTATATAAATTCTCTAATTTAATTTTCTGCCATTCAACTCAAACTTTTTTGAAAACATCTGATTCATAAAATAGCACACTTTTCTGCAACTCGTTGGGAGACGACTTGGGATTCATACTCCCAGTATTTTAATTTTAATTTCTGTGACACCCTTCTAAATTGATAAGTAGATTTCTGGTTGGTTGAGAACTATACTTGCAACGCATATTTTATAATCATTCTTAACTCGCCAATTTCCGCTCGCATCAATTTTTGGCGCCGTTGCTGGGGAGTTGCAATAGAGTGCTAAAGTTATTAATTGGAATTTATTTATTTGCATTTTATTTTATTTTGTTACTATGAGCTGCTTGTTTCTTTCGTTAGATGACACGTTCGCTTCCTGATCCAAACTTGCTAGTATTCGATCTTGAGATTGAAAGAACTATTTCATGGATAAGGCAAGCTCGGTGTCGGTTAGTCCTCCCTGAGGGCGGATCTGAAATGTCACTTGAGAAAAAAACCAGCCCCCGCTCTACTGATTTAGTTGTTTTACGTGCAGGTAACATGGGAGCAGCCAGGAGAGTTACTATCCAGGAGGCTGGAGCCCCTGATTTTACAATGCAACCATTTCAAGCGCATCACCCAGCGGTGGCTACAGACTTAGAAATAAAGACCGCACTGCTCAATTTGATGCCCAAGTTTCATGGCTTATCTGCTCAAGAGCCTATCAAGCACCTGAGAGATTTTCAGGCAGCCTATTCTACTATCAAGCGTGATGGTGCAGATGAAACATCAATTTTGCTGAAAGCTTTCCTGTTTTCTCTTGAGGGGAACGTAAAAGAGTGGTACTACACTCAACCAGCAGCAATTGTATCCAACTGGGATACACTGAGAAGAGAATTCTTGGAAAAGTTCTTTCCAGCTGAAGTTACTGATAAACTAAGGAAAGATATTTCCATGATTGTTCAGGATGATTCTGAAACTCTTTATGAGTACTGGGAGCGCTTCAATAATCTTTTGGAAGCTTGCCCCCACCATATGATTGACAAGATAGTGTTACTCGGTTATGTCACACAGGGAATGAGGCCCCAAGATAAGACCACATTGGAAAGTTCAAGCAATGGGTCTATGAAAAAGTACAAGACCACTGATGAGGCATGGCAATTGATCAGTGACTTAGCTGAATCTACTTGGAATCACAGGCAGAAATAAGGCCGTTCAAAAGCCATTGCAGAAGTATCCTCTAGCAGAGAGACTGCTACTTTAACTCAGAGTATCTGTGAAATGACCAACTTGCTGAAGCAGATGCAATTGAACCAACAACAAGTTCAGCAAGCTCAACCTTCTCCACCACAGCAAAACCAACAGTTAGTCCCACAGAGAGTTTGCAGAATCTGTGCTGATTATAGCCACTATACTGATGAATGTCTGCAGCTCCAGCAGGAAGACAACACCATGGTAGCCACACATAACTTCTATGACCACCCCAACCAAGGGTACAATCAAAGTGGCAATTACAACCATGGATGGCAAGACAATTCTAACCAGAATTGGAGGGACAACAACAACAGAGGAGGCAGAGATAATTAGGGAAATCAGAGGTAGAATAACAACAACAAAAGGCAGCAGAATTAGAATCAGCCTTACAGAGCACCTCACCTAAGGCAATCCCAAGGACCACAAAATACCCTACAGCAATCCTCTCAAATTACCCATCCTTCTGCATCTGCCAATGATGACTTACTACAATTATTGATCGGAGACAACAGACCATGGAAAATAACATTAATGCCACTTTAAATGGTCTGACCGCTACTTTGCAGGCTCTTGTCTCCTAGATAGGATCAATGAACAACTCCAATAACCAACCTTTGAGCTCCAGTGGAATCCCCTCTCAACCATTACCTAATCCAAAGGGTAGTATTAATGCCATCATCCTGAGGTCTGTAACCACACTGCAGGAGAGGAATCAGGAGGAGACAAGCCCACCAGAACACACCTCAGCTGAAGAGGTAGTGGAAATAGAAGATGGTGAAGAGGAAGAGGACATACAGGACATGGCTGAAGAAGAAGAAGTGCAACCAGAGGAGAAAGCACCAAAAGGCTCAGACACTGCAGAAGACACCACTCCTATTCCATTTCCACAACTTGCAAGGAAGCCCAGGAAGCAGCTGGAACCTGATCCAAAAATGGTAGAGATATTAAAAAAGGTTGAGGTAATTGTTCCCCTTTTTGATGTTATTCAACAGGTACCTAAATATGCAAAGTTTCTAAAAGATTTATGTATCCATAAAGACAAAATTAATGAATTAGAAACTATTCCTTTAGGTAGTTCCATATCTGCTTTAATGGGAGGTTTACCTGAAAAGTGTAGTGACCCAGGTCCTTGTATAGTGAATTGTACTATTGGTGGTGTGATAATTTCTGATTGCATGTGTGATTTAGGAGCATGTGTAAGTATAATGCCTTTGTCTATATATGATATTTTGAGGCTCCCTCCCTTAAAAAGGTCGGCAGCTCGTTTTGTGTTAGCAGATAAAAGCATTATTACAGTGGTTGGAGTTGCTGAAGATGTGTTAGTGGGCATTAAGGGACTCACGTTCCCCACTGATTTTTATATCCTGGAAATACCCCAAAATGACTCAGATTAGCCATCATAAATCCTACTCGGAAGACCATTCTTGAAGACCTCAAAGTTTAAATTAGATGCTTTTTCTGGAACATACTCTTTTGAAATAGATGGCCGAGTAGTAATCTTCAATCTAAATGGAGTTATGAAGCATCCTCTGGAGGATCATTCTATCCTCAAGTGTGACATTATAAATGAAACCGTGGCTAAAGTCCATCACGAGGAATTTGAAGAGAAGCACACAGGACAAGGTCCAAGTGTGGGGACATTCTCAGAGGACAATGACAGTGCCTTACCACTATTACCAGCTCCAAACAACCCAGAGCTTGAACATGATCAAAAGTTAGAATTAAAACCCCTTCCTCCACACCTCAAATATGCTTACCTGGAAGACGGGCAGAAGTTTCCAGTTATTATTGCAAGGGAACTCACTTCTCAATAGGAAGAGCAGCTACTTGGTGTGCTAAGGAGGCACAAGAAGGCAATTGGTTGGAGTTTGGCAGACATAGTAGGCATCAATCCTCAAATCTGTGAGCATGATATTTTTAGAAGAGGGAGCAAGACCTGTCCGTCAACCCCAGAGAAGACTGAACCCCACTATCCTAGAGGTTGTCAAAAAGGAAGTGACCAGACTACTAGAGGCAGATATCATCTATCCCATCTCTGACAGTGAATGGGTAAGCCCAGTACAAGTGGTGCCAAAGAAGTCTGGAGTCACTGCAATGAAGAATGAGCATGGAGAGCTCCTGACAACCAGATTTCAGAATGCCTGGAGGGTCTGTATTGACTACAGATGCCTCAACCAAGTAACCCGTAAGGATCACTATCCTCTTCCATTCATTGATCAAATGCTGGATCGCCTGTCAGGTAAATCGCATTATTGCTTTTTAGATGGTTACACAGGTTATTTCCAGATTCATATAGCTCTTGAGGATCAGGAAAAGACCACTTTTACATGTCCTTTTGGGACTTATGCTTACAAGAGAATGCCCTTTGGCTTGTGCAATGCACCAGCTACTTTCCAGAGGTGCATAATGAATCTTTTCTCTGATCTTATTGAGGACTGTATGGAGGTTTTTATGGATGATTTTAGTGTTTATGGCGATTCCTTTAGCCTTTGCTTAGATGGATTATCTAGAGTGTTAGATAGATGTGTCAGTACAAACCTGGTATTAAATTTTGAAAAATATCACTTTATGGTTAAACAAGGGATTGTACTAGGACATGTTATGTCTAACATTGGCATTTCTGTAGATCCAGCAAAGGTGGATGTTATTTCTAGTTTACCTTACCCCTCTTCTGTGAGGGAGATCCGTTCTTTCCTTGGCCATGCAAGTTTTTACAGGAGATTCATTAAGGACTTCAGTAAGGTAGCACTTCCCTTATCCAGGCTACTGCAGAAAGATATTGAGTTCGAGTTCAGTGAAAATTGCAAACAGGCGTTTGATAAGCTGAAGACCGCACTGACTCAAGCTCCAATTCTAAGAGGACCAGACTGGAGCCAACCATTTGAAATAATGTGCGATGCTTCCAACCATGCAGTAGGAGCAGCACTGGCTCAGCGTGAAGGTGAGGATCCTTTTGTTATTGCTTACGCGTCTAAAACTTTAGATGCCGCTCAGTCGAATTACACTAATACTGAGAAAGAGCTTCTTGCTATTATTTTCGCTCTGGATAAATTCGGAGCCTATTTACTTGGTACTAAAGTAGTAGTGTATTCAGACCACGTAGCTCTGAAGTATTTATTAGCTAAAAAGGAGTCCAAACTAAGGTTTATACGTTGGATACTGCTATTACAAGAATTTGATTTGGAAATTAAGGACAGGAGTGGTAACTAGAATTTAGTGGCAGACCACTTGAGTCGCCTTGAACATATTACAGATGAATCCACTCCTATAGCTGATAATTTCTCATTTGATAACCTACAAGCAGTATCTGAGATAGTCCCTTGGTATGCACCTGTAGCTAATTATCTAGTTAGCCGCACCTTTCCTCCAAACTTTTCTAAGCATCAAAGAGACAAGCTGAAAAGCGAGTCTAAATATTATATATGGGATGACCAATATTTATGGAGATGTGGCGCTGACCAGATAATTAGACGATGTGTGCCTCAATCAGAATTTCAGTCCATCTTAGAGGCCTGTCACTCATCTGAGAGTGGAGGATATTTTGGCCCTCAAAGAACTGCTAGAAAAATCTTAGACTGTGGATTCTGGTGGCCTACTCTTTTTAAGGACGCTGCTGAATTTTGTAGATCTTGTTTTCCATGCCAGAAATTTGGTAATATATCCAGGAGGGATGAGATGCCTCAACAGATTATGCTTTTCTGTGAAATTTTTGATGTTTGGGGCATTGATTTCATGGGTCCATTTCCAAATTCTAATGGTTATTTCTATATACTGTTAGCTGTGGATTACGTTTCCAAATGGGTGGAAGCAATTCCTACCCACAATGATGATGCTAACACTATTGTTTCCTTTGTGAGAAACCGTATTATTTGTCGCGTTGGATCACCACGAGCAATCGTGAGCGATCAAGGCACCCATTTTTCTAACAGAAGACTAACAGGACTATTGAAGAAGCATGGGATAATTCATAAAGTTGCAACAGCCTACCATCCTCAAACTAATGGGCAAGCCGAGGTGTCAAATAGAGAGATAAAGTGTATCTTGCAGAAGATAGTCAAACCTCATAGAAGAGACTGGAGCACCAGGCTACAAGATGCACTCTGGGCATACAGAACAGCATACAAAACACCCATTGGGATGAGTCCTTTCTGCTTAGTTTATGGAAAAGCTTGTCATCTCCCTGTTGAAATAGAGCATAGAGCCTTTTGGGCAGTAAAGGAATGCAACATGGGAATTGAAAAAGCTGGAGCTGAAAGGAAGTTGCAACTACAGGAACTGGAAAGCCTTCGCCTAGAAGCTTACGAAAACTCAAGACTATACAAGGAGAAGATGAAGGTTGTACATGATCAGCACATCAAGAGGAAAGAGTTTCAACCTGGGGACTTAGTCCTCCTTTACAAGTCTTGACTGAGGCTCATGCCAAGCAAGTTGAGATCAAGATGGGAAGGTCCATACAGAGTAAAGAAGGCCGAACCGTACGGAGTCTATCACCGAAGCCATCCTTCACACTCTGAACCTATCAAAGTTAATGGACATCGTTTAAAGCTGTACCATGGCGAGAAGCTGAAGAAAAACAAGGAGCTCGAGATCTTCCTCTTGGAAGATCCCCACATAGCCGAAGATTGAGCTAGTGGAGTGTCCAACTTACGGACGTTAAAGCAAAGTGCTAGGTGGGAGACAACCCACCATGGTATGATCGTTCTTTTCCTTATTTTTAATTTTCTTATTCAATAACTCTTCTCTTCATTAGTACATTTCGTGCATCTGTATTCATATATTTTTAATTAAAAAAAAATCACGCGACGCGACCGCCTCATTGACGCGTCCGCATCGCAAACAGCTGGGAGACAATAATAATATGAACAGAGAGTTACGCAGGAGCAGGGCTGGAGGCGTGCCAATGGAACAAATCACCCCACACGACCGCTTCGCTGACGCGACCGCGTCATATGGGAATAATGGCCTCCCACACGACCACGTGCCCCACGCGGCCGCGTGACCAAGATTTCGACGTCAAAGTGGTGCACACCTAAAAGTTGTGCTAGAGTGGTGCTGGACTGGCGTTGGATGCATAGTCCCTCTCACGCGATCGCGTGCCCCACGCGACCGCGTCATATCCTTCTGAAAGCTCACTCACGCGATCCCATGCCCCATGCGATCACGTCACCCAAAATTTGGCACTAATATGATTTTGAACAGAGAGTTGTGCGAGTGCGAGGCTACCCTCGCACCATTAGCCTAAAACGGGTCACGCGACCGCGTCATTCAGTTTCAGCGCAAGTCGTGCGACCGCGTGCCCCACGCGACCCCGTCGCTTGCGCCGCACAATTTTCCTAATTTGCCCATTATCATATCTTTTTCTCCCCAAATCCTATTTTCTCTTTTCCCTCCTTATTTCTTCTCCCTCCCTTCCTTCCTTCTTCCCTCTTTCTCACCTTTTACTCTCTCTCACCCCCATTAACAAGGTTTTTCTTTCTCTTTCCCTCCTTACTTTTCTATTATTCTCCTTACTTTTCTCTCACCCCAATTAAGAAGAGGTACAAAAAGAGCATTAGGTGCAGAACCCTCTTCAACTACGGTAAAGCCCTCAACAAAGAAGATTAAGAGGATCATAAAGGTTGATGATAAAGAAAAAGCCTTCCCAACAAAGGACACTGCGCGATTCCCCAATCGCTACTGTGAGCAGATGTTCCCCATCCTGGCTGAAAGGAGTTACAACAACAAATACCTTCTTCTCCTCCCGCCCAATATTGCTACCTTTGTTGAGCCGCAAATTGCCCGAAGACAATGGGGTTTCCTACAAAGACAGCTAAGGCAGGTCAATCTTTCTTAGGTAGTCGAGTTCTACTACAACTTCCACCTGCCAACCCTGCAGTCTGTCTATGTCCGTCAAAAACAAGTCCCCATTACAGAAGAGGCCATTCAAAAAGTTCTAAGTCTTCCCCCTATTCCAGAAGGATTGGATGCCTTTCAAGAAGCCGTACTCAAGCGCCAGATGTACCAATTTGACTGGGACGCCGTTCTCAGAGTTATCGCACTACCTGGCAGCCGATGGATCTACAGATACCATCGTACCCGCCCTAAGGGAATTTCGGCTTCAGCACTTACCTTGGAGGCTCGCGTATTGGCACAGATCATGTTCCATTACGTCTTTTCGAGCACTCACGAGTCCTCCTTCACTGCGGACATGGCCGTTCTACTATGGTGCATCCTTACAGACCAACCTTTGAATTTGCGAAGACACATCCGGAATGCCATGGGACACGTACAAATTGCGGGCAACTTACCTTTTCCCGCCCGGGTCTTAGATCTTGTCTCAGCAGCCGGAGTCTCCTACAGAGCTGGGGACACCAAAGCCATGCTTCCACGGGATGATCAGTTTGTCCCCAACGGGAAATACCATAGACTTCCAGCAGCCACTATTAGCCAGCCCACTGAACCAGTTGAAGATATTCCTTCTTCAACACCACAAGCACCTACAACAGCCCAACTGCTCCATCAGATACTTGAAAAGTTGGATCGGCAGGAACAAAAAGCTAAGATGAGAGAGCGTCGTAACAAGCGCCGATTCACATACCTCAAGGAGCTGATCATGGGAAAATTCAAGGACTCAGATACCCGGGACTCCACTTCCTTTACCAGCACAGGGAGCCATGATGGTCCCAACTGTGGAGATACTGCTACCAGCCCACCTTTGTTCTTGACAGATGGCACCGAGGACAGTGCAAAGCCTTAAGTGTGGGGAGGTCCCGGAGGTAATTTCTCTTCCCTAGCACCAATAAATTAGGATATTTAGTTAGATTTTTCTTTTGTAGAATAGGATAAATTGCATAGTAATAGGTTAGTTGCATGCATGTTCTGCTTGATTGAAAAGACAATAGGTTTCTTCTAAGACCCTATCCTTGGAACAAAATTTCACTAATTTTAATTAAAACTTTTATGTTAAATCTGCTTGAAGTTGTATTTGGAACATGATTTTTGAGCTAAAGAATACACAACCTGTGAGAATTGAGCCTTTATGAATGGTTACATTATTTAACTATAATTATTTTATTCTTGTGTGTTTACTTCTCTATGATTGTAATCTATATTTTGTTTCATCCTACATGTCCAATGTTTATTATATCTATATGTCTGCATATGATTGAGGCCATTATTTGTTTAGCTCACTTATCCAAATAAAGCCTACCCTTTCAATTACCTTTGTTAGCCACTTTGAGCCTTTAAATCCCATTTGTTCTACATTTTACCACATTACTAGCCTTAAGCGGAAAAACAAGTATATACCCCAAATTGAATCTTTGGTTAGCTTAAGATAGAATTGTGTGTGTTATCCAAGTATGGGAAATTGTGGGAACAAAGGATAATAAGGGAATGAATCATGATAATATTATGGGAATTGGGATACCTACTCATGTGAAACTATAAGAATTAAAACTCTATGTGCATTGATAAGCTATGTTTATGTTTATGTTTATGTTGAAAAAAAAAATATATATATATATATATAAATCCAAAAATATTCAACAAATAAATAAGGGGACAAAATTACCCCAATGCTAAGTCAAGCATTCAAAGATCAATGCATGTATGATAAAATTAAAATAAAAGGTTAATACATGAGTGTGGATGTGAAAGAGATTTTTGGGTAGCTAGGTATGAATTTTAAAAGTTATATAGAATATATATAGGTTATGTTAAAGCTTGGGTTAATTAAAGATTCAATTTATAAGCTTACTTAGCCATATATATATCCTTACCCTCCCCTTGGCCCCATTACAACCTTGAAAAGACCTCATGATGTTTGCATTGGTGTATTAAATGTTGTTGATTGGTTAGGAGAAGAACAAAAATTAGAGAGCATGATTAGAGAAGGATAGAGTGATTACCCTATACACTAGAGAGACTAGAGTGTACATACATCATCAGTGAGGGTTCCATACTTGAATTTCTATGTTCCCTGCTTTCATGAGCTATCTTCTTGCATTTTTATCTGTTCTTACTGTATAAGAATTGAGTTAGTGGAATTTGATTTGTAATTATTTTGAAGAGCTTATTTACTTTAGATCAAGTGGACAAAAATCATATAGTTGCATTCATATATATAGGTTGCATTGCATTTCATAGGTTTTACATGTTCTTACTCATTCATTTTATCTCCTTCAACTAAGCATGAGAACATGCTAATGTTTAAGTGTGGGGAGGTTGATAAACCACTATTTTATGGTTTATATTGTGTTTAATTGTGTGGTTTTATCATGATCTTTACCCACTTATTCATTAAATAAGCATGCATTTATAATTCCTTCCTAAAATTATTGCATGATTGAAAACTTGCTTTCTAGAGACTTTTAATTATGTATTTTATTTCTCCTCTATTCCATTCGATGCCGTAATCTGTGTGTTAAGTGTTTCAGGCTTTATAGGGCATGAATGAGTTGGAGATTGGAGAGAAAGCTTGCAAAAATGGAAGGAACACAAGGAATTGAGGAGATGACCAGCGAGAAGTGATGCAGCAGCATGGATGACGTGACCGCGCGAAGAAGAGGAAATCGCAGTGACGCGGCCGCATGGACGACGCGACCGCGCTGCATGGAATAGCACGAGTGACGCGGCTGCATGGATGACGCGTCTGCGTGGCAGAGCAAAATGCCGAATGACGCGGCCGCATGGATGACGCGACCGCGTGACATGCGCGATCTGCATAATCTGCAGAATCGCTGGGGCGATTTCGGGCCTTATTTTGACCCAGTTTTCGGCCCAGAAAAGCAGACTAGAGCCAGAGAACATGCAGAAACCAAAAATAACATTCATTCCGCATAGTTTTAGTTTTTAGATCTAGTTTTCCTCTCCTCTAGGTTTTTCTCTCTACACATTCATAGTTTCTAGGATTTGTTATGCTCATTGTTTTTGCATTGGGATATTGAGATGAGTTATTGCCTCATCAAGACTTCGACATTCTAGTTCGTTTTCTTTACTTGTCTCTTACTCTTCCATGTTCCTTAATTTACTTAATTTTACCATTGGATTATTTTAGCATTTATTAATACAAGAATCACTTTTATTTTTAATTAATCTTTTGATTATTATTCATCATGTCTTTCTTTAATTCCCTTTCTTATGTTATGAATTTTGCATTTACAATGAGCGAGTAGTTCCCTAACTTGATGGGGAGTTGATTGAAAGGAACCCTTGAGTTGGAATGCTCAAGAGAAAGATTGTAATTGGGTTTATTGTTGGATTGCTCTCTAGTCACTAACAACAATCCTCCCAACAGTGGATTGGAACTTGTGGATAGAAATAGCATTCCAGCTTGTTTGACTTTCCCTTACTTAATAAGGGACAACTAAACATAATAACCCTCAATTGTCAATTAATCTTGAGATTACTCCAACGGGAATAGGGCTTCCAGCTAATCAACTCCCAGTCAAGGCTTTTATTTAAATTTATATAAATTCTCTAATTTAGTTTTCTGCCATTCAACTCAAACCTTTTTGAAAACATCTGATTAATAAAATAGCACACTTTTATGTAACTCGTTGGGAAAAGACCTGGGATTCATACTCCCAGTATTTTAATTTTAATTTCTGTGACACCCTTCTAAATTGATAAGCGGATTTCTGGTTGGTTGAGAACTATACTTGCAACGCATATTTTATAATCATTCTTAACTCGCCAATTTCCGCTCGCATCAGTAACATATAAAAAATTTTATATCATTTCGAAGCTCCGGATGTTAGCTTTCAACCGTAGCTGGAACCGCCTCATTTGGACCTCTGTAGCTCAAGTTATGGTCGATTGAGTGCGAAGAGGTCGGACTTGACAGCTTTACGGTTCCTTCATTTCTTCATGAGTTCTCCCACTTTGCATGCTTTTCTCCTCACTTCTTCCATCCAATACTTGCCCTATGAACCTAAAATCACTCAACAAATACATCAAGGCATCAAATGGAATGAAAGTGAATTGAATTTAGCTATTTTAAGGCCTAAAAAGCATGTTTTCACATTTAAGCACAAATCAAGGGAGAGTTGCAAAACCATGCTATTTCATTGAATAAATGTGGGAAAAGGTGATAAATTCCCCCAAATTAAGCACAAGATAAATCACAAAATTGGGGTTTATCATAGACCAAATGTTGAGTGTAAAGGAGGAAATAGAAGAGCAAGATAAAGAGGCTCCTGTACCAAGTGAAACCCCCATCTCCTGATTTTTCCTGTCAGAATTTTTCATCACTTGAGTATACCTCAACACAAAGTCCCTTCCAAGAGCCATACAACTCATTTCACCAACTACAAAATTCATTCCACTACTCACAAAATTCATTCCATACCCCTCAAAATAATTTCACCACAACACATACATATCCACAAAATTTCCTTCAGCCATCGTCCCTTAAGCTAGCAGTTGAAGACCACCTTCAAAAGTCCAGAGAATCATTGGAAAGTCAAGAGCAATCCTGGACAGAAAAAGAATTTCTCTTCAAAAAGATGGATGAGTACTTAGAGCATATGAGGAGAAACTTAGGATTGCTAAGCATTGAGGATGAAGACCAATCTGTTAGTGAGGAAGTGGAAGAAAAGGTCCCTGTGTCAAGTGAAATTTCAATGAAGAATAAGGTGGTGGAGATATATGAGCCTTGGATTCCATATCCACAGAGGCTAATTGAGGTGATAGAGGAACATGAAAACTTACTCCCAAAGGACTCAATGGAACATCATGTAAAAGAAAGGGAGGAAGCCAATCAAGGAAGTTCACACTCAATTGAAGCAGAGAGCTACATAGAGGAAGAGTTCAGTGAACTACCAATTTAAGAAACTTTTGAAGAGGACACTTCAAGAAACACACGACAACCAAGTCTTGAATTCCAAGAAGTGAAGGCAACCAATAAGAACACTGAAAAGAGGATTGTGACCTAGATACAAAAGACAAAATTCATGAAGAAGAAAAGGTCAACTGTAAACAATCCAGTCCCTTTCCCAACAAGCAAAGGAAATCAAGAAAATAACGAAAGGGAGCTTACTGGGCAGTGGCCAATCCTGGGGACACTGACTGACTCTTCTCTTCCCTTGAGGTCATTCCTCTTAACAAACTGGAAAAGAGGAAGAAAGTTGAGCACAACATGTCAAGCTAGTGACTTTCAAAGAGCGCTTGTTGGGAGACAACCCAACCGTAGGTAACAATTCCTTTCTCTGCTTTGTCCATTTTTAATAATTTGGCATATGATTGTACTCTAAGTTTGGTGTTGCCATGCAATGATTTAATTTTTAATCTTTCTGGACACTTGCATCAATTTCAAGAGAAAGTGTCACACTAAGTTTCTAAGTTTGGTGGGCCATTTAATTTTCTATGCAAATGAATTCAGCAACACCACTTGTTTGTACAATCATAATGCTTTTACTTCTTAGGCCTACAATGTTATGTTTGTTTTAGTCATTCCTTTGTTTTCAATACTTTCTTTTATTTTGTTCCTTAACTATTGTTGTTAATACCTCACCAAGAAATCCTTATTCGTGACAACTTTTTGTCTTGGTGATTGTGTTATTAGCATAGAACAGTTTCCTTTGTTTAAGTTTTAGTTCAAATAAATGGACATATGATTGCATTCTAAGTTTGGTGTTGCTATGCAACACAATTTAGTTCCAATCTTTACTGGATACTTGCATCAATTCCAAGTGAAAGTGTCACATTAAGTTTGGTGTGCCACTTATCCTTCATGCAATGTATCATGCACACCCCACTTGTTTTTACAATCACAATGTCTCTGTTTCCTGTGCCTTCATTGTTATTTTTAATTTTGCTTACTTAAACACATGTACTACTGTCATTTCATTGTGTAAGACACTCATGATCCACTGTTGGTATGTGAAGACACCCTTCCTCAAAATTCGACTTCACCATCCTTACGGGATCCCTCACTTTCATAACTTCTCGACAGTTTACCAGCCTTCCATCAGCACTTTTCAAATACAAGGTTCTCAATAATCGACATATGATTTCAATTCTAGTAAAATCATTTACATAGTAACACCAAACGCAATTACCATTCACTTTCTCAACAAAAAACTCAATCACAATCACAGCCAATCATCCACAGCAAAGAAATCCAAACTCAATAACATTATAATTACCAATATATTTACAATTATTTACTATACTTTTGGAGATTTTTAAATTAAAATGCTTAATTTTAAAATAAAACCCCTACCTTCGTACGGAATTAAAATCAATGAAAACTCTAGGGAAGCGTGCTGAAGAAAAAAATGTCAGAAATCGCTTGTGCCTCTTAGAACTCCAATTAGCCGAACTTAAGGGGAAGGGTAGCTATATCACTGGCTGCTTCCACTGAACAAAAGTAATGCCAATGTGTAGAGAAAGAGGATACGAACACTTTTACCGGATTAGATTTTTTATTGGAGTTACGGATCGCAAGAAATCGAAGTTTGAAGATCACGGTTCTATGGAGGCATTTCTTTTCTCTCTTATGGCTTTCTCTCTTATTTTGTTGATGGTTTCAGTGCTTCATGAGAGAAGAAAAGATGTTGATAATGATGATTATTAGACGAAATGAATTGGTATCATATGTATATATATACTTACCTAAATTCAAGCCACGTTGGCTTGCTTTCATTACTTCTTCCTTAATGGCCTTCGGCCAAAGGAATAATAATAATAATAATAATAATAATAATAATAATAATAATAATAATAATAATAATAATTTTATCTTTTTTTAAATACTTTTTTTATAATAAAATTATTTAAAAATTCTAATGAATTTTAAACTCAAAATATTATAAAATTTAATTTAATTACTTTTAGAAAAATAATTTTCTTTTTAATAAAATAATAAATCATGAATAACTTATTATTTAATTTTTAAAAATCCGGATTGTTATACAAGGCGTGGACTCGGACACGTAGAACTGGCGCACCATGATCCGAGGATTGATTATGGAGTTCAATCCCGAGAGTGTGAGGAAAGCACTGCACTTACCACCATCCCAGAGAGAACTTTCAGTCATACACTCGGAGGGTCAACATTGACCAGAGGCTGGATAAGGTCCTTGCTGATATTTGTCTCTCTGGAGCATAGTGGATGAGGGATGCCAGAGGTTAGCCATACCAACTAGGTAGGCATGACCTAAAGCCGATTGCTAGAGGATGGTTGGAGTTTATTCAGCCCTCCATCATCCCTACAAGCAACCGGTTTGACATTACAGTGGAGCGAGCAGTAATGATCCATTACATCATGCTTGGCAATGAGGTAGAGGTGCATCAAGTGAATCCTTAGGAGCTCTATCGCATAACGGCAAAGGCCTCCACCTCTACTAGATTGTTCTTCCTTCACCTCATCTTCCGCATGTGTGAGGCAACCCGAGTTTGTATTGATAGAGATACCCCTATTGAGGTCGATAGGCCTATCCGTTGGAGGGTTAAGGAGTATGCTAGAGAGCATGGGCATGCACCACCACAGGAGCCAGTTCCTCCTCCTCAGCAGGAGCTTCTGGAGATGCCTCTGGGATTCAATTTCCCTCCCCATGACTACTAGGACTAGTTCACCACATCCATAGGGGAGCTGACATCATCTGTTGATCAGCTGAGGATTGAGCATCACGACCACTCAGACCTCCTCCACCAGCTAGTGGAGGAGCAGAGGAGGCAGGGGCGCAACATAGATGAGCTGAAGCCCCAGAGAGGATTCCCAAGAGGGAGTAGCAGCCTCCATGACTAAAGTGGTTGAGTTTTTCTATCTTCTGCTTTCCATATTTTCTGTTTTTCAGTACTTTTATCTTTTTTCCTGTGATTTACTTGTTTGAGCCTTTGCATGATCCTTAGAGTCTTTTTATCGCTTTCTAGTTTAGTTGTTTATTTGGTTGTTTTATGTTTATTTTAAAAATATGTCTCATGTATTACTCACCGAGCTGACAAAATCAAAAGAAAAAGAAAAAGAAATGGTGAAATACATGAGGCTTGAGTTTTATATTATGAGTTTTTCTAGTTACTTTGATGAGGTGACATTATTTTTTATTCTGAATGTATGCATAAATAGTGCATATTTGATATTGAAGTTAAGAATGTTGGTCCTTAAGGCACAGGAACCTAGAAAAGTATTATGGCTTCTCCAACTTAATAAAACATTGATCCTTGAAGAAAAATAAACAGCAAAAAAAAAAGAAAAAAGAAAATAAAAGAGAAAAGGCTCCAAGTCTCTGTGCATCAATGGTTAGGAGGGTCAAAATTGATCTAAAGCTCAAAGGGGTTGTTTCCTAAACCATATGCTTGTGTTGTGAATGTGTCAATTAATCCTTGAGATAGAGCACTAAGAGTTGTGACCAAATTGCAATTACAGAGTATGCCAAAGGCTTTGAGCACCACTAACGGAGAGAAATTAAAAGAAAAATTAGAACTCAAGGAGTTCCTCAGTCAAGTGCTTGTGGAGTTATTGTATCAAGTTAAGATTGAGTACAAAGTACTTAGAGTCATGGCTAGGCTCAAGATGCAATGCCCCAAAAGAAAAAGATAAGAAAAGCTGTGTTCAAGGGCCAATAAGAGTTTTAAGAGAGAGAGAAAGTCCATAATATCATCTGAGTTCTAGTGCTGAGAGACACCAATATTTTTTAGCTTTAAAGGATAATGAGATGCCAAACTGGTGCACAAAATTGACTCTGCAGTATTCGCACAGATAGACCGGCAAGTGCACCGAGTCGTCCAAGTAATACCTCAAGTGAGTGAGGGTCGATCCCACAGAGATTGTTGGTTTGAAGAAGCAATGGCTAATTGGCTATCTTGTAGATCTTAGTCAGGTGGATAGAAAATATACTTGTTGTGAAAAATGCATAAAAACATAATAAATAAAGTGTTACTGGATTGGTGTGAAATCAGCGATAAGAGAACGGTTGAGGCTTCGAAGATGATTCCTCCTTCTGAATCAACTTTTCTCACTGTCTACTTCAACTTCTAATGATTCATTCCATGGCAAGCAGTAAGTGATTAATGCCAGGTCAGTTGGTCATTAATCTCCCCTGCTTCAGATCAAACGCCAGGTCAGTGGTCATCCAATCTGAACGGGGGTGAAGCTCTAGCAGTCTATTCCCTTGGTGATCCTACTCAAAATGCCACAAACAAGGTCGGATCTTCCAGATCAGAGAATGCTGCTTCACAATTCTAGCATATACCACAAAGGCCCTAACCGCCCCGTACCTTAGCTGAACTGATGTCTCCAAGTCCTCAACGAAGTCGTTGATTAGCCGTTGATGGGATCAGAAATTGGCCAATTAAGAATTTATAATACAGGAACAGCGTTGTAAGTACAGTTCTTAACCAGCTAAAATCCGCTTATCAATTTGGAAAGGGTGTCACAAAATTAGAAAAAACATACTGGGCGTATGAATCCCAGGTCATCTCCTAACGAGTTGACAAAAGGGTGCTATCTTATTAATCAGGAGTTTTCCAAGAATTTTTGAGAGTTGAATAACAGGAAATAAATAATTGTAAATTAACGCAATGAAAATTAAAAGAGATTTGTATATTCAAAATAAAAAGCCTTGACTGGGAGAATGATTAATTGGAAGTTCTGTCCTTGTTGGAATTATCTCAAGTGTAGTAACAAGAGGTTGTTGTTTTCACTTAGTTAGCCCTTACTAAATGAAGGAAAGTCAAGTGATTGAGCTAACTCTTATTCGTAAATCCTAGTCCTCTCCCTTGGGAAGGTCTAGCATTAGTAAATAGAGAATTAGCCAACAACTTCAAATTTAACTAATCACTTGAGCATTTCAACTATAGGGTCTCCATTTAATCAACTGCCAAGTCAAGTTGGGAGTCTACTCCATTAACATGAAAATAACTTGCACAAAATTAAAAAGAGAATAAAAGGAAGACATGATAAACAATAACTAAGAATTAATTACAAGTAAAAATAATCCTTTGTATTAATAAATTCTAAAAACAATCCAATTGTAACTCTGAACAAAGATTAAGGATATGGAAAAGTAAGGGAATAAGAAAACAAACTAGAATAATAGCAACTTCAACGAAGGTAATGACTCTTCTCAATATCCAAAGCAAGAGTATAAAACTAAAAATATGTGAAAGTGTAGAAAACCTAAAGGAAGGGTAATTCCTCTCTAAGATCCTAATAAAAACTAAAACTACGCTAATGAGAATCTGTCTTGAGTCTCTGCTCGTTCTCTGACTCTAGTATGTGTTTCTGGGCCGAAAACTAGGTCCAAACTCGGCCCAAAATCGTCCCCAGCATTTCTGTGATTTCTGCAGATCGCGCATGTCACGCGTACGTGTCAAGCACGCATACGGGTCATTGGTCATCTTCGCCTGTCACGCGCACGCGTCGAGCACGCGCACGCATCGTCTAGCAGAACTCAAATCCACGCGTACGCGTCAGGTACGTGCACGCGTCAGGTACGCACACGCGTCACTGTAAAAATCTCCAGATTGCGCGCACGCGTGAGCCATGCATGTGCGTCGATGCTCGGTGGTTGTCTCCTTTATTTCTTGTGCTCCTTCCTTTTCTGCAAGCTTCCTCTCCATCCTCTAAGCCATTCCTGCCTTACAAAGCCTGAAACACTAAACACATAGATCACGGCATCGAATTGTATAAAGGGGAATTAAAATACACAAATTAAAGGCCTAGGAAACAAGTTTTCAATCATATAACAAAACTAGGAAGGAATTGTAAAACCATGCAATTCGTATGGATAAGGGTACAAAGACTTGATGAAACCACTTAATTGAGCACAAGATAAACCATAAAATATTGGTTTATCAAACTCCCCACACTTAAACATTAGCATGTCCTCATGATAAGCTCAAGGAGATCAAAAGAATAAATAGGGAAAAGTAAAACTCATGAAATGCAACCTATGTATGAATGCAACTATATGCTAAGATGATTTTGTATACGTGGTTAAAAGTAAATAAGTTCTTCAAGACAAACCTAAATCGGATATCACTAATTAAAATCATATAGTAAAGAAAAGTAGACTTGTAAGTAGACAGCTCATGAAAGCAGGGAACATAGAATTAAGCATTGAACCCTCACTGATAGTGTATATGCACTCTAATCACTCAAGTGCATAGGGTAATCACTCTACTCTTCTCTAGTCATGCTTTCTAAACTTTGTTCTTCACCTAACCAATCAACAAATATTTAATGTACCAATGCAAATATTATGAGGTCTTTTCAAGATTGTAATGGGGCTAAGGTAAAGGTGAGGGTATATATATGGCTAAGTGAACTATAACTTGAATCCTTCACTAACCTAAGCTCTCGCCCGTACACACTCACTCTATATACTCTAAAATCATGCCTAGCTACCCAAAATTCCCACTTTTGCATCACATACTCATGTATCAACTTTTCTTATAATTAGTATCACATATGCATTGATTTTTTTATTGGCTTAATATTGGGTAATTTTGTCCCCTTATTTATTTATTTATGGAATATTTTTGGATTTTTTTTATTGAAAATATAAAAGTAAACATAACATATCAATGCACATGGACTTTTTTTTCTGGTCTCACATGAGTAGGTACCCAAATTTCTAATATTTTATCATAACACATTCCCTATTAACCCATGTTCCCACTTCCCACAGTTTTCCCACACTTGGTTGATACACAATCTCTATCTTAAGCTAACCAAAGATTCAATTGGGTTAATTAATTGTTTTTCCGCTTAAGGCTAGTGATGTGGTAAAATATAGAACAAATGGTGTAAAAGGCTCAAGGTGGCTAACAAAGGTAATTGAAGGGGTAGGCTATTTGGAATAAGTGAGCTAATAATCAAATAATGGCCTCAATCATATGCATGCATATAAACACATTAAACATTGGACATATAGAGTGGAACAAAATAAAAATTACAGTCATAGAGAAGAAAACACACAAGAATAAAATATTTTGGTTAAATAGTGTAACCATACAATTAAGCTCAAAAATCTCCCTGGGTGTGTGTTCTTAACTCAAAAAAAAATCATGTTCCAATTTACAGTCTTCAAACAAGTTTAACAGAAAATTTTCAATTTAAATTAGTGAAATATTATAAAATAGAGTCTTGAAATGAAATTTATTACTTTAACCAAGCAAACATACATGCAAACAATTATTATCATGCAATTTATTCTATCTAACAAAAGAAAAAACTAAAATGTTGGTGTTAAGAGAGAGAGATTACCTCTGGAAGTCAAGTACTGAACGACCTCCCCACACGTAAAGCTTGGCACCGTCCTCGGTGCCATCAGTTAGGAACAAAGAGGGGCTAGTAACAGCATCTCCACAGTCGGGGTTGTCATGGCTCCCAGTGCTGGTAGGTGAAGTGGAGTCCGGAGTGTCTGGTTCTTCTTCAGGTTGGTGGTTGCCAACAATTAGCTCCTTGAGGTATGTAAATTGGCGCTTGTTACGGTGCTCTATTCTCTTTGGCTGCCGGTCAAGCCGGTCCAACCTCTGAAATATCTGTAGGAGCAACTGATTTGTTGAAGGTGCTTGTGATGTAGAAGGAGAAGGAATATCTTCGGCCGAGTCTACAATCTGGCTGGTGGTGGCTGCTTGGGGTCTGATGTACTTCCCGTTGGGGACATACTGATCATCCCGTGAAAGTATGGTCTTGGTGTCTCCAGCTTTGTAAGAGACTCCGGCTGCCGAGACTAGGTCTAAAACCAAGGCGGGAAAGGGTAAGTTGCCCACAATCTGGACGTGTCCCATGGTGTGGCAGAGTTGTCTTGGTAAGTTGAGAGGCTGGTCTGTAAGGATACACCAGAGGAGAACAGCCATATCTGCAGTGAAGGAGGACTCGTGAGTGTCCGAAAAGACGTAGTGGGACATAATCTGTGCCCACACTCGAAACTTCAAGGTAAGTGCTGAAGCCAATATGCCCTTAGGTCGGGATCGATGGTATCCATATATCCATCTGCTGCCAGGTTGTCCTATAACTCTGAGGATAGAGTCCTAGTCAAATTGGTATGTCTGGCATTTGAAAGAAGCTTCTTGGTATGCGTCCAATCATTCTGGGGCAAGGGGGAGATCTAAGGCTTGCTAAATGGCCTCTTCAGATATAGGGACTTGCTTCTGACGGACATAGACAGAATGCAGGGTTGGCATGTGAAAATTGGAGTAAAATTCAACTACCCATAAAAGGGTAACCTGCCGTGGCTGTCTCCGTAAGAATCTCCATTGTCTGCGCTCAATACGGGGCTCTACAAACTCAATAATGTGAGTAGGGAGGATGAGTAGGTACTCATTGTTGTAGTTCCGCTCAGCCAGGATGGGGAACATCTGCTCACAGTAGCGGTTAGTGAACCGCGCAGTGTCCTTTGCTGGAAAGGCTTTATCTGTTTCATCGACCTTGATGATCCTCTTGACTCGCTTTGTGGAGGGCTTTCCTGATGTTGAAGATGGTTCCACAGCAAGTTCTCTTTTTGTTCCTCTTCTTGCTGGTGGATTGGGAGTAGCTTTCTCTTTACCCTTCTTGGTGGCCATCCTGAAAAGGGAAAAGGAAAGTAACATGTAAAGCCAAGGGGGACAGTACAAGTGATAACCAATGCCAGGGTAAAGAAGGATGTCGTTAACACATGGTTGCGACTACATGTGATCAGTTCATCGATGGAAATATAGCAAGTGCATATCATGACTAGTAGACGCATGATGTTTATTAGCATTGCGGCAAAGGCATGAGTAGCATAGATCAAGCATCAATAGCTAAAATGTATTTTCACTTGTAACAAACGAACAATCACGTTTGTATTGACAATTATATTCAATTAATAAAATATTGAAAGGGTTTTGTGAAAAACAGGCATTAGAGTAGAAGGACGGAATGATTAAAAATGCAAAATGCCATACGGGATTTTTTACTAACACTTAGTATGCATGGTAAATATGTAATTTAAAGTATTAAATTTGAACATGTAAGCAACCCAAAAATAATTAGTGATAATTGTCAAACAACTCCATAATAATCCACAAGCAATTATGGAAGAAAACAATCATCCAATTAGATTTCTAACACCAAGTAGAATAATGCAAAAATAAATAAGTAATACGAAGAGAAGAAAGAAAATAGAGAGAATGAACCTTGAGAAGAAGGTGACAAAGAGAGGTAATGGAGAATGTGAGGTAAAGAAATTATGATGGAAGGGGGAAGAAGAAGAAAAGAATAAAGAAAAAAGAAGAAAAAGAATTTGAGAATAAAGAAGAAAGAAGAGAAAGAAAGAAGAAAGAAGAAAGAAATTAGGATTGGAAAAGAAAAGATAAGAAAAATGGCGACGCAGGGATCTGGTGGTGTTGCGAGAGTGACGCGCACGCGTACTCTACGCGTACGCGTGGGTCGCGCAAATTGGAAGGCGACGCGTAGGCATGACGCATGACCGTGCTTGTGCTACTCGTGCGAAGGTAGCCTTGCACGCGTACAACTCTCTGCTCGTCTTGGGGTGTGTGCCAAAATGGTATACGACACGTGCGCGTCATTGACACGTACACGTGAGTATGCAGAATTTGAAAATGATGCATACGCGTTAGGGACGCGTACACGTGAGTGACTTAGTGCCTAGGGCACAGTTCCCCCACCAGGCCATCACAAATTTTGGCCAGACACCTTTTTAAGTCGATTTTCCTAGGTCACATGTGCACGTCATTGACGCATACGCGTGAGGTGCCAAATAATCAAATGACGCGCACGCGTGCGCATGGTGATGGTTGTGCGATTGGAACGCTTTCTGCATTGCTCCCGTGCAACTTTCTGCCATTTTCTCCTTTTTCTTTTTCTTTTTTTATGCAGAATGCAGATGAAGATGCAGACTATATGCAGAAATCATGAGAAGAGTCACTAAATGAAACTAAGAAGAGAGAAAAGAACGATCATACCATGGTGGGTTGTCTCCCACCTAGCACTTTGCTTTAACGTCCTTAAGTTGGACGGTCTTCATGGTCATTCTGCTTCTATTGGTGGATCCTCCAAGAGGAAGACCTCTAGCTCTTTGTGTTCCTTCATCTTCTCACCATGATAAAGCTTTAAGCGATATCCATTGACCTTGATGAAATTGGAACATGAAGGATGACTCAGGTGGAAGCCTCCATATGGCTCTGGTTTCTACACTCTGTAGGGACCTTTTCATCTGGATCTCAGCTTGCCTGGCATGAGTCTTAGCCTAGAGTTGTAGAGGAGAACTAGATCTCCAAGTCTGAACTCTCTTCTCTTGATATGCTTGTCATGCACAGCCTTCACCTTCTCTTTATATAATCTGGAGTTGTCATATGCTTCGAGTCGAAGGGTCTCCAGTTCTGCCAGTTGCGGCTTCTTTTCAGCACCAGCTTTCTCAAATCCCATGTTGCATTCCCGCACAGCCCAGAAAGCCTTGTGTTCCACCTCTACTGGAAGGTGGCAAGCCTTTCTATACACTAAGCAGAAGGGACTCATCCCAATGGGTGTCTTGTATGCTGTCCGATATGTCCAGAGCGCATCAACAAGTCTGGTGCTCCCGTCCTTCCTATGTGGCTTTACTATCTTCTCCAGAATGTGCTTTATTTCTCTGTTAGACACCTCTGCTTGCCCATTGGTCTGGGGAAAGTAAGCTGTTGCCACTTTGTGAACGATCCCATGCTTCTTCAGTAGTCCTGCTAGTCTCCTATTACAAAAGTGAGTGCCTTGATCACTCACGATTGCTCGTGGTGATCCAAAGTGACAGATAATATGGTTTCTAACAAAGGAGATAATAGTGTTAGCATCATTGCTTCCACCCATTTAGAAACATAATCTACAGCTAACAGTATATAAAGGTAACCACTGGAGTTTGGAAATGGACCCATGAAGTCAATGCCCCAAACATAAAAGATTTCACAGAAAAGCATAATCTGTTGGGACATCTCATCCCTCTTGGATATATTACCAAACCTTTGGCATGGGAAATAAGATTTACAGAAGGTAGTAGCATCTTTAAAAAGAGTAGGCCACCAGAATCCACAGTATAAAATTTTTCTAGCTGTTCTTTGAGGGCCAAAATGTCCTCCACTCTCAGAAGAGTGGTAGGCCTCTAAAATGGACTGGAATTCTGATTGGGGCACACACCTTCTAATTACCTGGTCAGCACAACACCTCCATAAATATGGGTCGTCCCATATATAATATTTAGACTCGCTTTTCAGCTTGTCTCTTTGATGCTTAGTAAAATTAGGAGGGAAAGTATGGCTAACTAGATAATTAGCTACAGGTGCATACCAGGGAACTACTTCAGATACTGCGTGCAAGCTATCAAATGGAAAAGCATCGTTGATAGGAGTAGGGTCAGTCTTAATGTGCTCAAGGTGACTCAAGTGGTCTGCCACTAAATTCTGGTTACCACTCCTATCCTTAATTTCTAAATCAAATTCTTGTAGCAACAGTATCCAATGTATTAACCTTGGTTTGGACTCCTTTTTAACTAATAAATATTTTAGAGCTGAATGGTCTGAGTACACTACCACCTTAGTACCAAGTAAATAGGCTCGGAATTTATCCAAAGCAAAAACAATGGCCAAAAGCTCTTTTTCAGTGGTAGTATAATTTGACTGAGCAGCGTCTAAGGTCTTAGAAGCATAAGCAATTACGAAAGGATCCTTACCTTCTCGCTGAGCCAGCACCGCTCCTACTGCATGGTTGGAAGCATCACACATAATCTCAAATGGCTGGCTCTAGTCTGGTCCTCTCACAATCGGGGCTTGAGTTAAGGTAATCTTCAGCTGATCAAATGCATTCGTGCAGTCCTTACTCAAATCGAACTCAACATCTTTCTGCAGCAGTCTGGATAAAGGCAATGATACCTTACTGAAGTCCTTGATAAATCTCCTGTAGAAACCTACATGGCCAAGGAACGAACGGACTTCCATCACGGAGGAGGGGTAAGGTAAACTAGAGATGACATCCACGTTTGCTGGATCAATAGAAATACCAGTATTAGAAACAACATGTCCTAGTACAATACCTTGTTTTACCATAAAGTGACATTTTTCAAAAGTTAAAACAAGGTTTGAACTAACACACCTTTCTAATACTCTAGCTAAACTATCCAAGCAAAGGCTAAATGAATCACCATAAATGCTAAAATCATCCATGAAAACTTCCATACAATTCTCAATAAGATCCGAGAAGGTACTCATCATGCATCTTTGGAAAGTATCCGGTGCATTACATAAGCCAAAAGGCATCCTTTTGTATGCATACGTTCCATAGGGACATGTAAAAGTAGTCTTCTCCTGATCTTCAGGAGCTATATGAATTTGAAAATACCCTGTATAACCATCTAAAAAGTAGTAATGTGATTTACCTAACAGGCGATCAAGCATCTGATCAATAAATGGCAAGGGGTAATGATCCTTGTGAGTAGCTTGGTTGACACGCCTGTAATCAATGCAAACTCACCATGAATTCTGCACTCTAGTTGTCAGGAGCTCTCTATGCTCATTTTTTACTGTTGTGACTCCAGACTTCTTGGGCACCACTTGTACTGGACTGACCCATTCACTATTTGAGATGGGGTAAATGATATCTGCTTCAAGTAGCCTGGTCACTTCTTTCTTGACAACTTCTAATATGGTGGGATTCAGTCTTCTTTGGGGTTGACGGACAGGTCTTGCTCCCTCTTCTAAAAATATTTTATGCTCACAAAAACTTGAGGGCTGATGCCTACTATATCCGCCAAGCTCCACCCAATTGCTTTCTTGTGTCTTATTAGCACACTGAGCAGTTGCTCCTCCTGTTGGGAAGTGAGTTCCCTTGCAATGATAACTGGGAGCTTCTGATTATCCTCAAGGTAAGCATACTTGAGGTGGGTGGAAGGGGCTTTAATTCCGATTTCTCTTCATGGCTAGGCACTTGATCATCTAGAGCTAGTGATGGTTGTAACGTGTCTTCATCTTGTCCGGGGGGTGTCCCCACAATTGCATCTTGCTCCATGTGCCTCTCTTCTACTTCCTCCTAGTGAACTGCAGCTATCGTCTCATCAATGATGTCGCACTGGAAGATGGAATGATCTTCAGGAAGATGCTTCATAGCCTCATCCAGATTGAAGCTCAATGCTCTGCCATCTATCTCAAAAGAATAAGTTCCTAAGAAGGCATCCAGCTTGAATTTTGAAGTCTTCAGGAATGGCCTTCCAAGCAGGATGGATGATGGTCTTCCTGAGTCATTTGGGGGCATTTCCAAAATATAGAAGTCAATAGAAAATGTGAGCCCCTTAATGCTCACCAGCATGTCCTCAGCAATTCCAACCACAGAGATAATGCTTTTATCTGCTAAAACAAAATGAGCTGCCGACATTTTTAAGGGAGGGAGCTTCAAAGCATCATATACAGACAATGGCATTATACTAACACACGCTCCTAAATCACACATACAGTCAGGAAATTTCACACCATCTATAGTAATAGTAACCATGCATGGACCTGGGTCACTACATTTTTTAGGTATATCACCTACCAATGCAGAAATGGAACTACGTAGAGGAATAGTTTCTAAATTCTGTAATTTATCTTTATGCATGCACAAATCCTTTAGAAATTTAGCATATTTAGGTACCTGCTGAATGGCATCAAAAAGTGGAATGGTTACCTCAACCTTTTTGAATATTTCTACCATTTTAGGGTCTAGTTCCATCTGCTTCCTGGACTTCCTAGCAAGGCGTGGAAATGGGATTGGAATGGCACCACTTGCAGCTTCTGCATCCCTTGGTGCTCCATTCCTTGGCTAAGCTGCTTCTTTTTCAACAAAGTCTTGTACTACATCCTCTTCTTCAGCATCCTCTGCCTCCATAATGCCTTCAACTTGTATGTTTTCCTCTGAGCTTGGCTCCTCATGATTCCTCTCTTGTAGTATGGTTCCGGACCTCAAAGTGATGGCATTGAAGCCACCCTTGGGGTTAGGTATAGGTTGAGAAGGAATTCTACTGGAGCTTGAAGGTTGAGTGTTGGAGGCACTCGACGATCCCATCTGAGAGACGAGAGCTTGTATAGAAGAAGTCAGACCAGTAAGTGTGTTTTCTATGGTCGTTTGTCTTTGTGCAAGAGAGTGAAGAACTCGTCATTGGGAGAGGAAGATGGGTAAGTGATTTGAGGGACCTGTTGTTGGCTGTTCTGAGGCGCTTGGGACTACCTTTGGTGAGATGCTCTGTAAGACTGGTTTTGATTCTGCTATCTGCTGTTGTTGTTCCACTTCTGATTTCTATTGTTGCCTCTGCCTCCTCTGTTGTAGTTGTCCCTCCATACCTGGTTGGAATTATCTCTCCACCCCTGGTTGGAGTTGTCTTGCCAACCTTGATTGTGGTTTCCACCCTGGTTGTAATTGCTGCCTTGTTAATTTTATCCTGCCAAGGTGCTGTCTTCTTGTTGGAGCTGCGGACACTCATCAGTGTATTGAGTGTAATCAGCACATATTCCACATACTCTTTGAGGAACCAACTATTAAATTTGTTGTGGTGAGGAAGGCTGAGGTTGTTGTTGATTCAGCTTTATCTGCTTTAGTAGGTTGGTAATCTCACATATAGCCTATTTGAAGGCAGTAGTCTCACTTCTAGAAGAAACCTTTGCAACAGCCTTGGGATGGTTATTCCTGTGCCTGTGATTCGGAGTGAACTCAGCTAGGTCGCTGATCAGTTGCCATGCTTCATCTATGGTCTTGTACTTTTTCAGAGAACCATTACTTGCACCATCCAATGTAGTCTTATCCCGAGGCTTCATGCCTTGAGTGAAGTAGATGATCAACACCAACCTGTCAATCATGTGATGGGGACATGCATCCAAAAGATTCTTGTAGCGCTCCCAATACTCATAAAGAGTCTCTGATTTGCCTTGAATAATGCAAGAGATCTCTTTCCTTAGTCTATCTGTAACTTCAGCTGGAAAGTATTTTTCCAAGAATTTTCTCCTGAGCGTATCCCAGTTAGTAACAGTCGCCTCAGGTTGAGTGTAGTACCACTCCCTCGCCTTTCCCTCAAGAGAAAATGGGATGGCGGTTAGCAGAATAGAAGTTTTATCTGCACCATGATGCCTAACAATAGAACAGGTTGTCTGGTAATCCCTGAGGTGCTTGATAGGCTCCTCAGCAGGTAAGCCATGAAACTTGGGCATCAAGTTGATTAATGTAGTCTTCAGTTCAAAATCTGCAGCCAGATTTGGGTGACGCACTTGATACGGTTGTAGAGTAAAGTCTGGGGCTCCAGCTTCCTGGAGAGTAATCCTCTTGGGCTCCACCATATTACCTGCACGTAAATCAACCGAATTAGTAGAAAAGGAGCTTGTTTCTTCCTCAGATGGCGCTTTAGATTCGCCTTCAGATGAGACTAGTGAGTTGATAACAACCACTTTACCACCCTCAGAGGCTAACCTACGCCGAGCTCGCCTAATACTTGAAAGACTCCTTTCAATTTCAGGATCAAATGTGGCTAAGCTCGGATCAGGCAATGAACGCTTCATTCAAAGAATGAAACATACAGCTCATGGTAACAAAATAAAATAAAATACGCGAAAATTAAAAATATGTACACTAACTAATAATTTAGCACACAATTGTAACTCCCCGGCAACAGCGCAAAAATTGTTGGGGGCAGAATTTGTCCAATTAAGAATTTATAATATAGGAACAGCATTGTAAGTACAGTTCTTAACCAGCTAAAATCCGCTTATCAATTTAGAAAGGGTGTCACAAAATTAGAATAAAAAATACTAGGAGTATGAATCCCAGGTCGTCTCCCAACGAGTTGACAAAAGGGTGCTATCTTATTAATCAAGAGTTTTCTGAGAATTTTTGAGAGTTGAATAACAGGAAATAAACAATTGTAAATTAACGCAATGAAACTTAAAAGAGATTTGTATATTCAAAATAAAAAGTCTTGACTGGGGGAATGATTTATTAGAAGTTCTGTCCATGTTGGAATTATCTCAAGTGTAGTATCAAGAGGTCGTTGTTTTCACTTAATTAACCCTTACTAAATAAAGGAAAGTCAAGTGATTGAGCTAACTCTTATTCGCAAATCCTAGTCCTCTCCCTTGGGAAGGTCTAGCGTTAGTAAATAGAGATTTAGCCAACAACTTCCAATTTAACTAATCACTTGAGCATTTCAACTCTAGGGTCTCCATTTAATCAACCCCCAAGTCAAGTTGGGAGTGTACTCCATTAACATGAAAATTACTTGCACAGAGTTAAAAAGAGAATAAAAGGAAGACATGATAAACAATAACTGAGAATTAATTAAAAGTAAAAATAATCCTTTGTATTAATAAATTCTAAAAATAATCCAATTGTAACTCTGAACAAAGATTATGCATATGGAAAAGTAAGGGAAAAAGAAAACAAACTAGAATAATAGCAACTTCAATGGAGGTAAAGACTCTTCTCTCTATCCAAAGCAAAAGCATAAAACTAAAAATATGTGAAAGTGCAGAAAACCTAGAGGAAGGGTAATTCCTCTATAAGATCCTAATAAAAACTAAAACTACGCTAATGAGAATCTGTCTTGAGTCTCTACTCGTTCTCTGGCTCTAGTCTGTGTTTTTGGGCCGGAAACTGGGTCCAAACTCGGCCCAAAATCGCCCCGAGTATTTTCTGTGATTTCTGCAGATCGCGCATGTCACGCGTACGCGTCAACACGCGTACGAGTCACTGGTCATCTTCGCGTGTCATGCGCATGCATCAAGCACGCACACACGTCGTCTCGCAGAACTCCAATCCACGCGTACGAGTCAGGTACGCGCACCCGTCACTATAAAAATCTCCAGATTGTGCGCACGTGTAACAACCCTGATTTTCGAGTACGCGAGATCTTTTCTGAAGGCACAGAATCCTCCGGAAGATCAGTAAAGGGAACACCTCTGCTATATCATCAATCATCTCAATCCTCATTGTCATTATGTCATCTTTAAGCTAGAACCTTTTCTGAGGCAAGCTCGATAATGCAATCACGAAGAACCAAGTTTTTTATTCTAATAGTATAATATTATCATTATATTAGTATTAGAAGATGCTTGAATGATATTATAAGGTTACCTGGTCTGTTTTAGTTAAAAATAGGAAATCGGTTTAACCGGGTTTACAGTTTACTAATGCAGCTTAGCACTAGCACTCTCTGATGACTTTAGCAATTCTAAGGCTTCATCATATATGTTCCATTCCCATATAAATATGTTACTAGTCTCATATATGCTAGTAGCTCAGAAAATAATTTTTAGATATGTTTTTACAAGTGTTCCGATACACCTAGTTTTAGTAGTTATACACTAGAGATATTTTAATATTATTTTAACCAACCTTCAAGCCAACCAATCACAACTTACCTTACACCCCCAAGACCTCCAAGGCTGCCTCATTTGCTCATTGTGGCCGAAAATCATCAAGAGAAAAAGGAGAGAAAAGTTCTTAGTTCCAAATCTTCAAAGCTTGATTTCTTCTGAACTAAAACTCAAATCAAAATTCCGATTTCACCAAAATGATACTTTCTTCTTTCTCTAGATAACCATATAACATATCAAGGCTGAAAATAAGGTGAGATGGCTGTCTCCCTCCCTCTTCAATTCGGTTTTCAAGGAAAACCATGCAAAATATGTGTTTTCTTGATTTTTTCCTTAGGAATCATGCTTAACTTGACTTGAGGGCCAAGAAACGTGAATCTACATCAAGTCTAAGGTTATAAATCACTTCCTAACATGCCGAGTGAGATTTTTTTAGTTGAGGATTTTTGGATTTAAAGTTGTTCTTGATGTGATTTAGGAGGAAAAAGTGCTTTAAGAACACTTCAAAGAGTAACTAGATTTGGAGCAGCAAATCAAGGTAGGATTTGAAAAAATTAATCTTGATTGATTGTGTTTGAGTTGTGTGATTATGATATGATTTGGCTGTGCTTGAAATTGATGGTTTATATGAGTGATTCATGTTGAAATTTTGGTGAAAATTTGACGATATTCAACTTTGAACTTATGTTCTTCATGGCTGCTAGAAAAATGAAACCCTAGGCCCTAAATTAGGGTTCAATTTGTGTGAAAATCATGTAGAAAAGATGGGGTTTTAGTGGCTAGGAATTAATCTGGAATTATGGTTAAAAATCGGTTGCTGAAAAGACTAAAAAACGGATAAAAACAAAGAAAGAATCTGAGGAATTTACGAAGAACACGAAGAACACTTTGAGTGTGGTGAAGAACAATGAAGAACACCTTTTAGATCTTAAAAAGGGCAAGGTTGTAATTATTTTGGTGTTTGAGGGGGTTATTTTGTAATTTTTGAAAGTTAGGGAGGTTAAAGTAGAAATATTAAAAGTTACGGGTGGTAAAAAGTGAATTTTAAAGGTTAAAAGTTAAAGTGGGGTAATTTTCAAAAATTTAATGATAAAATAATAAAATAATGCGGAAAAGGCAGTTTTCTGTAAAAGCTTTAGAAAGACAACTTTAAGCGCAGAATCTCCTAATTACCTTCATAAAACACTTAGGGAGTGGTAAGAACATATTAGTGAGGCAAAGATAAAAGAAAGATAATAAGTTGAAGAAAAGATAAAAATCAAAGGAAAAGTCTGTAAAGTTTTAATGACAGAAAACAGACAGAGATTAGTAAATGAACTAGGGCAAGATAGTTAGTCCTTGAGTTGCGACTAGGGTTAGGTATTATATGAAAAGTTAAACTGTTTCAGTATAGACTTAATGAACATATACTTGGGGCAGAATAACTATTCATACCGAAATTTACATAAGCTTTAAATACATACGTTAAGCAGAGAAATCAAAGTAAAGTAAAAAGATAAAGAGAAAAAGAGTGATATGGATACGGAAGAAAGAGTAATCAGAGAAAAGTAAAGAGATATAGAGAACAGAGTAACCAGAACAGAGTAAAGAGATACAAAGAGAAAAGAGTAATATGATAAAGAGAAATAGTTTGAACCAAGATATTGTAAAAGTAAAAGATGTAAAGTTTGTATAGTATGATTGAACAGAGAAAGAAAGAGATATTGCATAAGAATGTGAATGTGATGATGAATAATGAGAATAATAATGAATTATGGTAATGAGAATGATTATGTGATGATCTGCTATGTGAAGGCAGTCAGATTGATAGTGGTACGACCACAGAACGTTTTCCAGTACTACACAGCTATTGAGAGCTATACCTACAACTGATAACCTGGGATCACTTGCAGAGGATATTAATTCATACACGGCTAGAATACCGCACCTGTAAGGCAAGGATTCCTTACAGAGGATATGATTTCATACACGGCTGGAATGCCGTCACCTGTAAGGCAGAGTCTGCTTACAGAGGATATGACGCATACGTCAGTTGGTGAGAACTGTACCTATGCTGACTGGAAAACCATACCCGTTTTAGCTGCTTCGGGCTAGACATGCATCATACTTGGTTTTGCATTTTCTTTGTTATGATTGTGGTATCAATGTATGCTTTCCTTGTTTGTATTCTATTCTCTGTGTTTGTGTTGTATTTTCTTGTATTATTCTGTTTGTGTTCTGTTTTCTATTTTCTCTATTTCCTCTATTTATCTTCATCTTCTATTTACTGCTTTTTTATTTTGCTATTCGTTTGCAAAACAACATATAATTAATGAACTTAACTAATAACCCTGACCCTACTAAGAACTCCCCAGTTCTTACCCCTTCTCTCTCCCTTCCCCCTTCGGATGGAAGCATGAGTAACCTTCTGTAGTTTGCCGACGATCATTCCCATAAAGGATTCCGCCCTAGGTAGTCTTCTGAGTCTAGGGTGAATCTCGTTTTCTACTTATAGGTATATACTGTGAGACCAGCCAATGTCTGCACCCCATTTGTACGTGAACTTTAACCTAAATCCTGTGTACGAGATTCCTGTTGTGTGGCTACTTGATTAGGTACCAGAGAGACGTCGTATGGGAATGTCTGATCGTGTAGAGCAGTAACGAATGATGTTCTACCTTTTGATGATGTTCCACCTGACTTGAGTTTTGAAGACTTAGAACGTACTTTCCCTCGCTTTAGTAGTTTAGAGGGACTAGGTGAGTATAAAGTCTAGACTAGCCTGGGTGCCAGCTTAAGGACTTCTTGAACAGGTCAGGGCCTGGGATGTTGTATGTATATATATATATAGTTATTATCTAGCTATATCTAGGGGTGTTCTAACTAACAGTCTATACTCTAATAAAGGCTAAATCACCGAATGTTGTCTGCTACTTGTGATGTATTTATGTGTGGTGATATATAACGTTTTATCTGTTATTATTTGTGAATTGATTATAAATGATTCTGTTTATTAATTCAAACGTTTTCAAAAAAAAAAGTACCTCGCAAACTAACTACGTTTTTAACAACGAATCAGGCTCATATAATAAACAATAGATCATAAATAGGATGACAAATTGGTAGCACGCAGTTTCCGGTGTGTCCTTGGCGTACTAAAAACTGAGTCGTTACAATTTGGTATCAGAGTGGTTCGTTCCCAGTAGAGCCTGGGGAGTGGACTGACTACGCTTCATTGCATACTCTGCTTGTGTGTCTCATGCTGTTAGGTATCTTTAAGATATATTGGGCATGGATGTCTATGAATGCTCATTTTGGGAATGTTCGTGCCTAACTTGAGATATTAAGACTGATCACCTTAATGTTGATTGTTTGGTGTGGATAAGACCTCAATGACTGTGAATAGGCATGAATTAATAGAGTGCCGAACGACGAATCGATTCAAGGCATAGCTATCTTCATAGCTATTATGATCTCTATGGTTATGACTCTGTGAGATTTGGATGCTATAAAGAACAGACCGATCTCTTTGTCAGGATGGCTTGAAGGAAATAGATCGCTTGAAGATGGATTCTGTACATGGCTGAAATTTTGAGGGCAAAATTTTCTTTTTAGGAGGATAGAATGTAACAACCCTGATTTTCGAGTACGCGAGATCTTTTCTGAAGGCACAGAATCCTCCAGAAGATCAGTAAAGGGAACACCTCTGCTATATCATCAATCATCTCAATCCTCATTATCATTATGTCATCTTTAAGCTAGAACCTTTTTTGAGGCAAGCTCGATAATGCAATCACGAAGAACCTAGTTTTTGAACCGTATCGGTTAGGACGGAGTTTTGATTTTAATTTTCGTAAATAGTCTCAGTTTGATGAACCGGACTCAATTCATGAGAGAAGAGAGATAGTAGTATAATATTATCATTATATTAGTATTATAAGATGCTTGAATGATATTATAAGGTTACCTGGTCTATTTTAGTTAAAAATAGTAAATTGGTTTAACCAGGTTTACAGTTTCCTAATGCAGCTTAGCACCAGCACTCTCTGATGACTTTAGCAATGCTAAGGCTTCATCATATATGTTCTATTCTCATAATAAATATGTTACTAGTGTCATATATTCTGGTAGCTCAGAAAATAATTTTTAGAGATGTTTTTACAAGTGTTCTGATACACCTAGTTTTAGTAGTTATACACCAGAGATATTTTAATATTATTTTAACCCACCTTCAAGCCAACCAATCACAACTCACCTTACACCCCCAAGACCTCCAAGGCTGCCTCATTCGCTCATTGTGGCCGAAAATCATCAAGAAAAAAAGGAGAGAAAAGTTCTTAGTTCCAAATCTTCAAAGCTTGATTTCTTCTGAACTAAAACTCAAATCAAAATTCCGATTTCACCAAAATGATCCTTTCTTCTTTCTCTACATAACCATATAACATATCAAGGCTGGAAATAAGGTGAGATGGCTGTCTCTCTCCCTCTTCAATTCGGTTTTCAAGGAAAACCATGCAAAACATGTGTTTTCTTAATTTTTTCCTTAGGAATCATGCTTAACTTGACTTGAGGGCCAGGAAATGTGAATTTACATCAAGTCTAAGGTTATAAATCACTTCCTAACATGCTGAGTAAGATTTGGTTTGTTGAGGGTTTTTGGATTTAAAGTTGTTCTTGATGTGATTTAGGAGGAAAATGTGCTTTAAGAACACTTCAAAGAGAAACCGGATTTGGAGCAGCAAATCAAGGTAGGGTTTGACAAAATCAATCTTGATTGATTGTGTATGAGTTGTGTGATTATGATATGATTTGGCTGTGCTTGAAATTGATGGTTTATATGAGTGATTCTTGTTGAAATTTTGGTGAAAATTTGATGAAATTTGTTGATATTCTACTTTGAACTTATGTTCTTCATGGCTGCTAGAAAAAGGAAACCCTAGGTCCTAAATTGGGGTTCAATTTGTGTTAAAATCATGTAGAAAAGATGGGATTTTAGTGGCTGAGAATTTATCTTGAATTATGGTAAAAATCGGTTGCTGAAAAGACTAAAAAACAGGTAAAAATAGAGAAAGAATCTGAAGAATTTACGAAGAACACAAACAACACTTTAAGTGTGGTGAAGAACAATGAAGAACACCTTTTAGATCTTACAAAGGGCAAGGTTGTAATTATTTTGGTGTTTGAGGGGTTATTTTGTAATTTCTAAAAGTTAGGGTGGTTAAAGTAGAAATATTAAAAGTTACGGGTGGTAAAAAGTAAATTTTAAAGGTTAAAAGTTAAAGTGGGGTAATTTTTGAAAGTTTAATGATAAAATAATAAATAATAATAAAATATTAAGTAATAATATTTAATTAAAAATAATATTTTAATAAAATAATAAAATAACGCGGAAAAGGCAGTTTTCTGTAAAAGCTTTAGAAAGACAACTTTAAGCGCAGAATCTCATAATTACCTTCATAAAACACTTAGGGAGTGGTAAGAACATATTAGTGAGGCAAATATAAAAGAAAGATAAAAATTTGAAGAAAAGATAAAAATCAAAGGAAAAGTCTATAAAGTTTTAATGACAGAAAACAGACAGAGATTAATAAACAAACTAGGGCAACATAGTTAGTCCTTGAGTTGCGACTAAGGTTAGGTATTATATGAAAAGTTAAACTGTTTCAGTATAGACTTAATGAACCTATACTTGGGGCAGAATAACTATTCATACCAAAATTTACATAAGCTTTAAATACATACGTTAAGCAGAGAAATCAGAGTAAAGTAAAGAGATAAAGAGAAAAAGAGTGATATGGATACAGAAGAAAGAGTAATTGGAGAAAAGTAAAGAGATACAGAGAACAGAGTAACCAGAATAGAGTAAAGAGATTCAAAGAGAAAAGAGTAATATGATAAAGAGAAATGGTTTGAGCCAAGATATTGTAAAAGTGAAAGATGTAAAGTTTGTATAGTATGATTGAACAGAGAAAGAAAGCGATATTGCATAAGAATGTGAATGTGATGATGAATAATGAGAATGATAATGAATGATGGTAATGAGAATGATTATGTGATGATCTGCTACGTGAAGGCAGTCAGATAGATATTGGTACGACCACAGAACGTTTTCCAGTACTACACAGCTATTGAGAGCTATACCTGCAACTGATAACCTGGGATCACTTGCAGAGGATATTAATTCATACACGGCTAGAATGCCGCACCTGTAAGGCAAGGATTGCTTACAGAGGATATGATTTCATACACGGCTGGAATGCCGTCACCTGTAAGGTAAAGTCTCCTTATAGTGGATATGACGCATACGTCAGTTAGTGAGAACTGTACCTATGCTGACTGGAAAACCATACCCGTTTCAGCTGCTTCGGGTTACGTCGAGAGCGGGTAGAAACCGACAAATGAGCTCATTACCTGCGCTAGGGCTAGACATGCATCATACTTGGTTGCGCATTTCCTTTGTTATGATTGTGGTATGAATGTATGCTTTTCTTCTTTGTATTCTATTCTCTGTGTTTGTGTTGTATTTTCTTGTACTCTTCTGTTTGTGTTCTATTTTCTATTTTCTCTATTTCCTCTATTTATCTTCATCTTCTATTTACTGCTTTTTGTATTTTGCTATTCGTTTGCAAAATAACATATAATTAATGAACTTAACTAATAACCCCGGCCCTACTAAGAACTCCCCAGTTCTTACCCCTTCTCTCTCCCTTCCCCCTACAGATGGAAGCATGAGTAATCTTCCGTAGTTCGCTGACGATCGTTCCCAAAAAGGATTCTGTCCTAGGTAGTCTTCTGAGTCTAGGGTGAATCTCATTTTCTATTTATATGTATATACTGTGAGACCAGCCAATGTCTGCACCCCGTTTGTACATGAACTTTAACTTAAATCCTGTGTACGAGACTCCTGTTGTGTGGCTACTTGATGAGGAACCAGAGAGACGTCATATGGCAATGTCTGATCGTGCAGAGGAGTAACAAATGATGTTCTACCTTTTGATGATGTTCCACCTGACTTGAGTTTTGAAGACTTAGAACGTACTTTCCCTCGCTTTAGTAGTTTAGAGGGACTAGGTGAGTATAGAGTCTAGACTAGCCTGGGTGCCAACTTAGGGACTTCTTGAACAGGTCAGGGCCTAGGATGTTGTATGTATATATATGTATATAGTTATTATCTAGCTATATCTAGGGGTGTTCTAACTAACAGTCTATACTCTAATAAAGGCTAAATCACCGAATGTTGTCTACTACTTGTGATGTATTTATGTGTGGTTATATATAACTATTTTATCTGTTATTATTTGTGAATTGATTATAAATGATTCTGTTTATTAATTCAAACGTTTTACAAAAAAAAGTACCTCGCAAACTAACTAGGTTTTTAACAACGAATCAGGCTCATATAATAAATAATAGATAATAAATAGGATGACAAATTGGTAGCACTCAGTTTCTGGTGTGTCCTAGGCGTACTGAAAATTGGGTCGTTACAGCATGCGTGAGCCATGCGTGCGCGTCGTTGCTCGCTGGTTGTCTCCTTTATTTCTTGTGCTCCTTCCATTTCTGCAAGCTTCCTCTCCATCCTCTAAGCCATTCTTTCCTTACAAAGCCTAAAACATTGAACACACAGATCACGGCATCGAATGGTATAATGGGAAATTAAAATACACAAATTAAAGGCTTAGGAAACAAGTTTTCAATCATAGAACAAAATTAGGAAGGAATTGTAAAACCATGCAATTCGTATGAATAAAGGTGCAAAGACTTGATGAAACCACTCAATTGAGCACAAGATAAACCATAAAATAGTGGTTTATTAGCCATCTAAGAGATGTATAATCAAGCTTGTGGTTCAGTACTATCCCGTCAAGGACTCGCAAGAACCCATGTAGAATAGGGATGACGGTCAAGTCACATTCCCAATTCAATAGGATGAAGAACGAAGATACATCTTAGAATAGAATCAAGCATAGATTGAAATAGAATAGTGATATTATTAATCCATGAGAATTAGCAGAGCTCCTAACCTTAACCTAGGAGGTTAGTGACTCATAGCTTATAGAAAGTAATGAAAGGCTTGAATGGGCAAAGATCTCTAACAAGGTTGATCTTTCTTCTATATATACTACTCTAGCAACTAAGGATTACAGAAATAGGATAAATTAGGTTGATAGTGTAAAAATCCACTTATAGGGCCCACTTGGTGAGTGTTTGGGCTGAGCTAAGGGTGACTCCACGAGCTAGTAGCCTTCTTGGGCGTTGAACTCCAGCTTTGGTCTCCTTTTTGGGTGTTGGACACGAGCTGCTCCCCTTTTGGACATCCAACACCAGGAAGAGGGTGAAGTGCTGGCGCTGAACGCCAGTTTTGGACCTTCATTTCTAGATCAAAGTAAAGACTATTATATATTGTGGGAAAGCCCTGGACGTTAGCTTTACAATACCGTTGAGAGCACGCCAATTAAATATCTGTAGCACCAAAAATGCTCCTTCGAGTGCATGGAGGTCAGAATCCGACAGCATCTGCAGTCCTTTCTCTGTCTCTGACTCAAACTTTTCTAAAACTCCTCAATTTCTGCCAGAAATTACTTGAAATCATCATAAAATGCAACAACTCAAAGTAGAATCCAAAAATGTGAATTTTACACTAAAACCTATGGAAATATAATAAAACTTAAATAAAACATAACAAAAATTATATGAAAATGATGCCAAAAAGCGTATAAAATATCCGCTCATCAGAACACCAAACTTAAACCGTTGCTTGTCCCCGAGCAACCAAAAACAAAGTAGGATTAAAAGAAGAGAAGGATAAAATAAATTTTAGAGTTTTCAATGAAGCTCAGTTTCAATTAGATGAGTAGGACTAGTGGCTATTCACATCTGAATAGTTTTGGCATCTCACTATCCTTTGAAGCTCAGAATAACTGGCATCTTTAGGAACTCAGAATCCAGATGATACTATTGATTCTCCTAGTTTAGTTCTTTTTTAATTCTTGAACACAGCTTCTTTTGAGTCTTGGCCATGACCCTAAGGTAGCGTTTGGTGGAGAGATAGAGACGAAAAGACTGAGACTGAGATACAGAGACTAAAAGACAGGGATTGAAATAAATCTCAGTATTCTGTTTGGTGCAAAATAGGAGACAGGAATTGAAACAAGAATGAAACTCCCATTTAATTTGCACAAAGGGTAAAATTGTAATTAATTAATTGAAATGAAAGTATTTTAGGTATAAAATGTTATTAAAGTTTCAGTCTCCATCTCTAAAAATTTCAGTCGCCTGTGTCCCTACTTTTGGGAGGTACTTAAATACTAAAATTTTAGAGACAGAGACAGAAATTTTAATACCAGTCTCTGAACTAACAAACACGATAATTAGTCTCAGTCTCTCAGTCTTTGTCTCAGTACCTGAAAATAAATGCTACCTAAGTGCTTTGTTTTTCAGTATTACCACCGGATACATAAACACCACAGACAATTAACTGGGTGAACCCAATTGGATTGTGATTCAGCTTTGCTAGAATCTCCAGCCAGTGGTGTCCAGAGTTCTTAAGCACACTCTTTTGCCTTGGATCATAATTTTAGCTGCTCAATCTCAAGCTTTTCACTTGACACTTTCACACCACAAGCATATAGTTAGGAGAGCAGGTCATTTGAACTGTTTAGGCCAACATTTTGTTTCTTTCAGGCCCTCCTAACCATTGATGTTCAAAGCTTTGGATCCTTGCTCTTGCCTTTTGGTTTAAAGAGCTATTGGCTTTTTCTTTTTCTATTGCTTCTCTCTTTTTTTTTTTGCAAATGTATATTTTTTCTTTTATTGCTTTTTGCTTTTGGTTGCTTTTTTTTCCTTCAAGAATCAATTTATTTAGATTTTTTATATTACCAATAATACTTATCCTTTTTCATCATTCTTTCAAGAGCCAACATTCTTAACTCCAACATCAAGCATGCACTGTTCATTCATGCATTCAGAAAGTAAAAGCAATGCCACCACATCAAAATAATTGAACTATTCTTATTATATAACTCGAAATTCAAGTATCCTTATTGCTTCTAAAAAAAATCGAAATTTTATTTAAGTTCAATGGGATGATAAAAGGAATATCTTATACCTGATTGGAAAAAATAGGAAAAATAGAAACTTAAATCCTAATAATGCTCATGCATTTCTTAAATTAAAAGACAAAAACTTAAATTAAAACTTAAATGCTACTAGTGATCATGTAAATCTAAACATAAGAAACAGCAATTAAAATAGGCACAAAAAGAGGGAGGTGGAACTCAACCACCTTAATCATGGTTTGCGTTAGGTTCTTCAGGGGATAATTTCTGACACTTCAGTTCTTCTAGTTCACGCCCCTACTTCTCTTGTTCCCTGACTAGTTTGCAAAGCATGCTAGTCTGTTCCTTTTGCTCCTCTCTTAATTGATCCAAGGTGGTTTGTAACTGTGTAATAGATGCTTCCAGCTGAGTCTAATATTCAATTGGGGGTACCTCCTGTATTTGGAGAGGCTCAGATGTCTTTCTTTTTGGATGATCATCTGGTATTCTGGAGCTTTTCATCACTTGCTTGGTGATTGGGCTACCTGTTGGGATACATGAGTCTCTGTTAATCAAGACTCCAGCCTCTTTACACAAGCGAAAGATAAGGTTTGGATAGGCCAATTTGGCTTGAGTTGACATCTTGTTTGCAACCTTGTACAGCTCAATGGGGATTAATTGGTGGACTTCCACCTCATTCCCCATCATGATGCAGTGAATCATCACAGCTCTTCTAATGGTGACTTCAGAGCGGTTCCTAGTGGGGAGTATGGAACACCCAATGAAATTCAGAAAACCCCTAGCAACTGGTTTGAGATCCATTCTTCTTAGTTGGTTTGGTTGACCTTTTGTGTTATTGATCCACTGAGTTCCAGGTAGACATACGTCTTCTAGAATCTGATCCAGCTTTGGATCAGCTGCTACCCTCCTATTAGAGGATTCTGGATCATCCTTTTGTGGGGTAATTTAAATATCTCTCTCACCTTGTCAAGATGAAAATTGAGAGCCTTCCCTCGGACCATGGTGTGAAAAGTATGGAACCCTTGTCCATCTTTTCTTTTGCTTATCCGTCAAGCACAGATTTGCATAGAATTCATGGACCATTGTTATTCTAACATTGGTTTCAGGGTCGGCCAGGGTCTCCCAGCCTCTCTTTTGAATCTGCTCTTAGATCTCTGGGTACTCACTTATTTTAATTCGAATTTGACTTCTGGGATAGCTGTCCTCTTGCTCATTATTTTGTGATAATTTTCTTCATGCTGCTTGGTGTAGAATCTGAAAGGTTTGAAAACAGCTATTGGGTCATCTTCTTTGCTTCTTGAAGTGGGTTTTCCACTTTTTGGAGCCATAGAATTTGAATGGATGAGAGAGCAAGTCTCTTTCCACACCAAACTTAAAAGGTTTGCTCATCCTCGAGCAAAAAAAGATAAAAAAGATGAAGAAGAGGAGATGGATTCGAATGGAGTGTGGATGAGGGAGTGTGTGGTACGAATGGTATATATAGGGAGGGGTAGGGTGGGTTTTCAAAATTTAAAAGATAGATAAAGAAGATATGATTCATACTTTGGTAAAAGATAGAAAAAAATCTGTTTTAAAATTGAGTGAATCTTTAAAGATATGAAAAGGATACAAAAGATAAGATAGAAAGTATGAAGGGTATGAAAAAGATTTAAAAGTTTAATAAAAGATTTGATGAGGAATTAAAAAAGAATTGAAAAGATTTTAGGAAAAGAGATTGAGTTTAAAAGATAATGGCTTAAAAGATATGATTGAAAAGATAAGATTGAAAAAGATATGTTTTGGAAAAATCAAACCTCCCCACTTTTATTGGGCATTGAAAGCCCAAAATACCCCTATTCTGGCGTTCAACGCCAACCTTGTGCTCCTCCTGGGCGTTGAACGCCCAGACAGTACCTCCTAGCTGGCGTTCAACACCAGCTTGCCACTCATCTTTGGGCGTTGAACGCCCAGCCAGTGCTCCCTGGCTGACGTTCAATACCAGTCTTGCTGCTCCTTTAGAACGCCCATCGTTCCCTCTTGTCTGGTGTTCAACGCCAGCAAAGGGCTTTCCCAGGGTGCTCTGTTTTTAGTTCTGAACATTGCTATCTCTGTTCTAGGAGGTACACATGATCATAAACATTAGAAAGCAAAAGAACTACGAAAAACACTTGAAATTGAAAGAAAACTAAATCAACTTAGAATAATTAAAGAAACAGAAAACCATTATATACTATTATGTTTTGGGTTGCCTCCCAACAAGCGCTTCCTTACTGTCATTTAGCTAGACTTTACTGTGCTCATGTCAGTACCAAGGTGGATTTTTCTTGTTCAACTTCACCGCCCAAGTAATGTTTCACTCTTTGGCCATTAACAGTAAATCTTTTATCAGAGTGGTTACTTTGGAGTTCTATATGACCATAAGGTGACACATTGGTGATCTGGAAAGGTCCTGTCCAACGTGACTTGAATTTCCCAGGAAAGTGCTTCAATCTAGAATTAAAGAGTAGAACTTTCTGTCCAAGTTCAAAGATTTTGGAAGATATCTTTCTGTCATGCCACTTCTTGGCCCTTTCTTTATAAATCTTTGCATTTTCAAATGCAGCAAGTCGGAATTCTTCCAACTCATTTATCTGGAGCAACCGTTTCTCTCCTGCTACCTTTGCATCAAAGTTTAGGATTTTGGTTGCCCAGTAGGCCTTGTGTTCCAACTCCTATGCAGGTGGCATGCCTATAGGTGCTTGAAAGCTGTTCTGCATGTCCAGAGAGCATCATCAAGCTTTCTGGCCCAATCCTTTCTAGAGGTGCTCACTGTCCTTTCTAGGATTCTCTTCCGTTTTCTATTTGAAACTTCAGCTTGCCCATTTGTTTGTGGGTAATATGGGGTTGCCACCTTTTGGCGAACTACATAACGGTGCATAATAGAGTCAAGCTGTTTATTGCAGAAGTGAGTGCCTCCATCACTGATCAGTGTTTGAGGGACACCAAACATACTAAAGATGTTCTTCTAGAGGAACTTCATCACTACTCCAATGTCATTTGTGGGTGATGCGACTGCCTCAACCCATTTAGACACATAATCCACTGCCACTAGGATATAGGTGTTTGCATATGAAGGTAGGAAAGGTCCCATGAAGTCTATACCCTATACATCAAATAGCTCAATCTCTAGGATTCCTTGCTGAGGCATGTCGTAACCATAAGGGAGATTACTAGCCCTTTGGAAATTGTCACAGTGACGGACAAACTCCCGGGAATCCTTAAAGAGTGCGGGCCAGTAGAAACCACTTTGGAGAACCTTTGTGGCTGTTCGCTCACCTCCAAAGTGTTCTCCATAGTCTGAGTCATGGCAATGCCATAGGATTTTCTATGCCTCGTCTTCAGACACACAGTGGCAGATTATACCATCTGAACATCTCTTAAAGAGATATGGTTCATTCCACAAGTAGTATCTTGCATAATGAATGAGTTTTCGAGCTTGCTGCCTGTTGTATTCTTTGGGGATGAACCTTATAGCCTTGTAATTCACAATGTCTGCAAACCAAGGTGTTGTCCGAATGGCAAAGAGTTGCTCATCCATAAAGGTTTCAGATACCTCAGTAGAGGGAGGAGATGTCCCTGTTACTGGTCAATCAGAGATAAGTGGTCAGCCACTTAGTTTTCTGACCCTTTTCTGTCTCTGATTTCTATATCAAACTCTTACAGGAGTAGTACCCATCCTATTAGTCATGGCTTGGAATCCTGCTTGGTGAATAGATATTTGAGAGTAGCATGGTTAGTGTAGATAATGACCTTAGTTCCTATTAAATAGGATCTGAACTTGTCAACGGCATAAACCACTGCAAGCAATTCCTTCTCTGTGGTATTATAGTTCTTCTGTGGGTCATTTAGAACACGACTGGCATAATAAATGACATGCAGAAGCTTGTCATGTCTCTGTCCTAGAACTGCGCCAATGGCATGGTCACTGGTATCTTCGAATGGTAAATCTCAGTTGGGTATAGAGTAAGCTTAGCCATCAAAGTTTAAAAGGCATGCAGACACTCTTGGTCAAAGACAAACGGAGTGTCAGTAGCAAATAAGTTGAATAGGGGTTTTGCAATTTTGGAAAAATCCTTTATGAACCTCCTGTAGAACCCTGCATGTCCCAGGAAACTTCAGATTGCCTTAACATTAGTAGGTGGTGGTAATCGCTCAATTACTTCCACCTTAGCTTGATCCACTTTTATTCCCTTATTTGAAATCCGACACCCAAGAACAATTCCTTCAGTCACCATGAAGTGGCATTTTTTCCAGTTTAAAACCAGGTTTGTCTCTTGGCATCATTTGAGAACTAAGGCTAGATGGTCAAGGCAGGAGTCAAATGAGCCCCTAAAGATGGAAAAGTCATCTTTGAACACTTCAAGGAATTTCTCCACCATATAAGAAAAAACGGAGAGCATACACCTCTGAAAGGTTGCAGGTGCATTGCACAGGCCAAACGGCATGCGCCTATAAGCAAACACGCCACATGGGCATGTAAATGTTGTTTTTTCTTGGTCTTGAGGATCCACTACAATTTGGTTATAGCCGGAATAGCCATCCAAAATGTAGTAGAATGGATGACCCGCCAGTCTCTCTAGCATCTGATCTATAAATGGTAAAGGAAAATGATCCTTTCTGGTGGCGTTATTGAGCCTCCGGTAGTAAATACACTGATAAACCCCATTTTTAGGGTTTATCTTGTGCTTAATTTTGGGGATTTTATCAACTTTTCTCACATTTATTCAATAAAATGGCATGGTTTCATGACTTTTTCCTAATTTGTACTTATGAGTGCAAACATGCTTTTTAGGCCTTTAATTGGGAAATTTTAATTCACCTTTGATTCCACTAGATGCCTTGATGTGTTTGTTAGTGAATTCAGGTTGAAAAGGCTAGGAATGGATCAAAGGAGTGAAGAGAAAAGCATGCAAAATGGATGATTTATGGAAAATCAAAGATTTTGAGTGCATACATCGACGCGCACGCGTGACAGACGCGCACGCATTGATATCAAGTCGCATGGTGATGCGTACGCGTGACATGACGCGTACGCATGAGAAGCAAAATGCCAGACGATGCGTACGCGTGGCCCATGCGTATACATCGCAGCTCGCACTGACCTCGTTAAAGTGAAAATGCTGGGGCCAATTTCTGAGCTTCCCAATCAAACTGATTCCAGAGACTATTTCATGCAGAATTAAAGATTGGACAAGGAGGGAGCAATTAGTAGAATTTTTACCATGCTTTAGTTAGTTTATAGAGAGAGAAGCTCTCTCTTCTCTCTAGAATTAGGTTACGTGTAGATTAGGATTTCTTTAGATCTAGGTTTATTTTATGCTTCTATTTACTTTTCCTTTCTAATTTATTATTCCTTTACCTTTTCTTTCCTAGTTTATTATTTTACTCCTTATATTTGTTTGCTTTGTTGTTGATGCACTCTTGTTTCTTTGATTTTCTTTTAATGCAATTTATATTTTATGTTCCTTTATTGTTGATTTGAGTTGTTGTTGTTAATTTCCTTGCATTTGGTAGTGTTAGATTTACATTTCTTGCAATTTTACCATGCTTTCCTTTTATGCCTTCCAAGTGTATGACAAAATGCTTGGAAGGATGTTAGAGTAAATTTTTGTGTTCTTGGCTTCGGATGGTAACTTAGGTGAACTTGAGTTGCTAATGTCCAAGTGATTGATAATTGGTGTCCATTGACACTAGCTTTCACTAAGTCCATTAGTGAGTGGCTAGGACTTATGGATTGGGATTGAGAAAGCTCATTTGACTTTTCTTCACTTGTTAAAGGATGACTTAATGAGATTGATCCTTGCAATTATCATGTTGTGGTTAGTGATAAGGATAAAGATCCTTAACCACTAACCCTTGCCAAGACCTTTTTATCATTTGAGTTTCCCTTTACTTTCTTGCTATTTATGTTTCTTGTCCCTTATTCCAAAACCCCAAAAACACTTTGCCATAACCAGTAATTGAGCACACTTCCCTGTAATTTATTGAGAGACGACCTGAGATTTGAATACTTCGGTTATTTTTATTGGGGTTTGTACTTGTGACAAACAAATTTTTTATTGAGGATTATTTGTTGGTTTAAAACTACACTTGCAACGATAATTCATTGAGAAATTCTATATCGTCACAACTTTTTCTTCTCATCAAATGGCGCCGTTGTCGGGAAATTGCAAATGTGTGCGTTGTTATTGGTTATTGTACATATGTTAATATTGTGAATAGCTTGATTTTTGGATTGCTTGTTAGTTTTTGCTAGTTTTAGGATTTGGTCTTCTTTGTTTCTTATTAGATTTTATTTTCATTTTCCCTTGCTATCATGAATTCTCATCCTTTTGGCTATGAGTTTGGTTACAATTATTTTGTTGGAAGTGGAGATTACAACGAGAACATACATCAAGAATGGGATAATCAAAGGTGGGAGGAGCCTCAAGCTTATGGACAACCTTCTTGGCAATAACCTTCTCTAGTCTCTTATAGGTGTAATTCCACTCCTAATGCATATCAATCTAATGGTTGTAGTGATCCTCATTGTGGTTGTCAACAACCACCACCATATGCCTATGAACCACCTCCTCAATATAGTTTTGAACCACCTTACTCACAAGCCCCTTTTTACCAAACACCTTCCTATGACCCTCACCCATCATATAACCAATCATCCTTACCTCATCCTTGTGACCATTATGTAAGAAGACCCTTAGAGCCACCACAATTCTAACCCGTTTACTCACACGAACCACCTCAATATACACCACCTCCATATTTTCACCAAGAAGAACCACCTTTCAATTATGAATCCTTCCTCCTAAACAATAAATCCTCTTACCCACCCCAAGCCCTAATGGATGATTCTCTCACTTTATTCCTTTGAAGGCAAGAAGAGATGAAAAGGGAGGTACTAGAATCCATGGCCGCCTTGATCAAGGTAGTAAACACTTTAGCCTCCCGGTAATAAACGCTTAAGTGAGAATTCTAAGGTCATGCCACCCAGATGGAATCATGATGATCAACTTGATAATGGGTGTCAAAACAAAGTGTGGGATCCCAGATTACACAAGGAGAACCAATTTTGGGAGCCCTTAGCTTGTGAAGAACTCCATCAAGGCTTGGAGGCATTACTTTTGAATGATGGAGGTTATTGGAGATTCAAGCATTGGTGGATGTTCAAGGGTGGATTCAAACATAAGCCACCTTGATGAGGAGCTCCCCATAAGTCCAACTTAAGGACAATAGACAAAACTGCTAGGTGGGAGACACCCCACCATGGAAAACTCTTTTCATTTTCTCCTTTTGTAAATATTGGTAAAATTAGTATAATTTCATGTTTTGATTGGTTTGTTGAGTTTAGTTGGTAGTCTAATATGTTAAATAAGGTTTTATGGTATTTTGGTACCTGTTTTGAGGTTTGGAATGCTTGGTTTGGTGCAAAAACTTGAAAAATTTTAAAAAACAGAGCACCAACCCACGTGTACGCGTCACCCACACGTACGCGTGACCCCAAGATTTTCAACTATCCACGCGTATGCATCACCCACGCATACGCGTGGATCCAAAATTTTCACCTCCCATACAAATTCTAGAGAGTTGTGCGAGTTTTGGGGGGGAATTGTGCGTCCGCACAAGCCTACCCACGCGTACGCGTAACCCACGCGTATGCATCGCCCCTCTAAATAAGCCATCACACGTATGTGTGACCCACGCGTACGCGTCGCTTTCATTTCACATTACCACGCTTACGCGTCACACCATGCGTACGCGTGGTTTGCCCTGTTTCACCACTCTTATTTTCTCCTCTTCTTTCCATTTCTCCTCTTCTCCTCTCTTCTCTTCCCTTCTCTTCCCATCATCCAACACTACCATACATCCTCAACCATTAGTTAGTTTAGTTAGTTAGCTATTTAGCTAGTTTGAATTTTGTTTGAATTTCTATTTTTCATAATAAGTGTTGGATTATTAATACTGTTTGCTATTTATTGCTGCTTATTACTAACTGAATGTTATTTTGGCATAATTGTTTTTATTATTCATTATTGGATTCTTTGTTGAGGTTACAGTTTGCTACTTGGTTTTGAGCTCCTAATGCCTAGCATTTTTGTGAACACCAAGTACATGTGACATTGCCTTCAAAGCACTTTAATTCTTTTGAATTGCATGTTTTGGCCACTGATGACTTGCATCATCTACCCTCTTTCTTGCATAAAGAGGACTATAAAAGAGCATAAATCTCATTTGATCATTGTAATTCATGCATTATTTTATGAATATTATGGTACATTACTTTGAGATAAGTTGTACTGAATTTCAGGTGAAAAAAAGTCAAAATTGGGAAGAAAGCAACAAAGAAGCTGGGCGTGTGAAACAGGCGTGCCACTTAGAGCAAGCGCCACAAATTCCAGAGAATTCTCATGCATTCACAAGGGCATGGCACGCTAGACCCTGGGCGTACCACGGTAGTACAAAGTTCCAGAGAAGCAACAATGGAGGACACTAAAGGGGCGTGGCACGCCTAAACCATCACCTACTGTGGGCGTGCCACTTGAGCCAAGGGGCGTGGCACACCAGCTCATCACTCCAGGAGGAACCATCACTATGGCGTGCCACTTAGTATCGAAGGCGTGGCACGCGAGCTCCAAAAAGTCACTTGGGCGTGCCACTTGAGGAACCAGGCGTGGCACGCCTAGCTTGAGAAGTCCACAAATGTATGGGCGTGCCACTTGAGCAGCGTGGCGTGGCACGCTGGTACTAAATCCCAGAAGAGGGGCTGAAGGCCAATGAAGTCTGGGCGTGCCACTTGAGGTCGAAGGCGTGGCACGCCAAGCTCTCAATCTCACTTAGGCGTGCCACTTGAGCGACCAGGCGTGGCACGCCAATGCACAAAGAGGCCAAAGCAAGGGCTGGGCGTGCCACTTGGTATCGAAGGCATGGCACGCCAGTCCAAGAAACTCACTATGGCGTGCCACTTGAATGCTTGGCATGGCCGCCAGCTGCTGGAACCAAGGCAAGATCATAGGCGTGGCGCGCTAGCCTCTAGGCGTGGCACGCTGGTACAAGTTTCTAGAGAGGATGAAAGAGGCCAAACACATAGGCGTGCCACTTGGTGTCGAGGGCGTGGCACGCCACCCACTATTCCTCACTTAGGCATGCCACTTGAACCCCAGGCGTGGCACGCCATTGTCATTCAGAAAGCAAGAGCCATTGGGGCGTGCCACTTGAAGTTCGTGGTGTGGCACGCCAAACGAAAGAATCACTTGCCTACAAAGGGCGTGGCACGCCAGACCTTAGGCTTGCCACGCTAGTTCAACTTTATAGAGAGCTTGATCAAGCATACAACAAGGGCATGGCACGCCATACTACATGGGCATTAAAAAACCCTGGGCATGCCACTTGAGCTCGAAGGCGTGGCACGCCAGAGATGTTACTGAAGAAGAGCGTGCCACTTGAGGGACTAGGCGTGGCACGCTAAGCCATAATTGAAGGAGCACATTACATGCCACTAAAGCGCCAGCCTCACGCCAGCTGGAAGGTCATGCTTTTTGAGTTTCTTTTCCCTCCAAATTGTAATTTTCCTTTTTCACTTTTGTAATTCTTTTATTTTAAGAGCTATGAGTAGTATAAATACCCCCAAAAAGTACTGAATAAGAGGTTAAGCAGTCAGAGAGACTAGTTTTGGATTCACTTTTACACTTCATCATCTTCTTTACTTTGGAGTACTTTTCTTTGAGCTATGAGTAGCTAAATTCCCTCTCATTGAGAGAGGGAGCTCTGTTGTACTTAATGAATTGATGATAGTGAAATTCTTCTTCTTTTCATCTTCTCTTTGATTTGCTAGAAGGATTTTCGTTTCTAATGCTTAGTGTTCAATTATCTTGGGAAAGAAATTGAATGCAAAATGGGTCTCATGGGAACCTTGGGAAAGGAAACATGAAACCATGCTTGAAATCCCTTCTCAAACTTGAGTAGGATCTGGGTTTTGGTGTTTGGATATGGTGACATATAATCCTCCCTCTACTTGTACCTATGATGATGTATGGTATAATCAGGGACCAAGCATATCTCTCTTCATGAACAATTAGACCAAGGAATTGGCTATTGATCAAGATCTGAGAGATTGAGTCACCAAGGGATTGGGGCTCAATCAATCATGATTGCCAAGAGGTCAATGAGTTGCATGATTGAAGAGGATATAAGCTAAAATTGATCCAAAGAGACAACATCTCCTGATCTCAATGAATTTCCCCATTCCTATCTACCACTTTCTTTATAGTTTGCTTTTACATTCTGCAATTCCCCATTCCTATTTACAATTAAGCCATTTATGATTCTGTACTTTACATTCTGTCATTTCTAATTCTGCACTTTATTGCTTTCCTTTACATTTTAGCCATTTATATTTATGCCATTTATAATTCTGCAAATCACAATTTATCTATTCTGCTTGACTAATTCAATAATTGATTAAAACTATTCAAATTTGCCAATCTCTGTGGATACGATCCCACTACACTGTGGGTTATTACTTGACGATAATTTTGGTGTGCTTGCCAAAAGAATTGATTCACCATTTTTTGAATGAGAGTGTGAATTGGAGTCATCAAGTTTTATGGCACTGTTGTCGGGGATTGACTTAAATTTGACAGTGATTAAATTGATTGGAGAGCTAGATTAAGCAATTTAATTTCCTTGTTATTTTATTTTATCTTATTTTGTTAGCGCTTTTTATTTTTCTTTCATCTCTGCTCTGAGTTCTATTTCTTTTTCTTTGATTATTTTAGTTACCCATCGTCCATATTTCCATTCTTCTAACTGTTCGATTAATTGCATCAACAAAGCTAACCACTAATATCAACAAGATTTTTCTTAATTCACTTGTTCTCTGCTGGTTATTTGCCAAGTATATGACAGGTAGAAGAGGAGAGACTTCATCTCCTTTTGATAGTGAAATTGAGAGGACCTTCCTTTGACTAAGGAGGGAAGCAAGAGGCAAAGACATAGTTGGAAAATAACTAGTAGAGGAAGATCTGCAAACCACCATGGATAACGAAGTATAGGACAATGTTGGAGAAGATGCTGGAAATCATGTTGCACAAGAAAGGAGAGTCTTAGGCTCCTATATCAACCCAAATCCAGGAAATTGTGGCAGCAGCATCCTAAAGCCAACAATCCATGCTAATAATTTTGAGTTGAAACCTCAGCTCATCACACTTGTCCAAAATAATTGTTCATATGGAGGAAGTGCCCAAGAAGACCCTAATCAACATCTCAACACATTCCTGAGGATATGTAATACTGTAAAGTCCAATGGGATACACCCTGACATCTACAAGCTACTCTTGTTTCCTTTCTTACTCAGAGATAAGGCAGTAAAGTGGTTGGAATCATTTTCCAAGGAGAGCCTAACCACATGGGAGGATGTTGTAAGCAGATTCCTTGCAAGATTTTACCCTCCACAAAGAATCAATAGGCTGAGAACTGAGGTGCAAACTTTCAGACAACAAGATGGAGAAACACTCTATGAGGCCTGGGAGAGATTCAAAGATCTGACAAGAAGATGCCCACCAGAAATGTTCGTTGAGTGGGTACAACTACACATCTTCTATGAAGGGCTATCCTATGAATCAAAGAAGGCCGTGGATCATTCTTTAGGAGGCTCACTCAACAAGAAGAAAACCATTGAAGAAGCCATAGATGTCATCGAGAGTGTAGCTGAAAATGAGTATTTCTATTCTTCAGAAAGAACTCAGAAGAAAGGAGTGCTAGAACTCAACTCTGTAGATGCTTTGTTAGCTCAAAACAAGGCAATTGCAGCACAAATAGCAGCCTTAACCAAGAAGATAGAGGCTAATCAAGTCTCAGCCATACAAAATCAAACTCCTCAACAAGAAGGAAGTGCATCAGAATCTGAAGGTGACTGAGAACAAGCTAATTATGTGAACAACTCATCCAGACCACCATATGATCGAAACTCTAAGACATACAACCCAGGTTGGAAGAACCACCCAAATTTTGGGTGGGAAAACCAGCAAAACCACAACCAGGACCACAACAAACCTTATCCAACAAATCAACACAACACTCACAACCCCAACCATCAAACAGGCAACCATAGACCTTACCATAACTCACAAAACACATCATACCATGGCAACCAACCAATACACAATAACCTCCATTAAGACACACCACCCTCAACTATGCAACCATGTGAAATCAAGAGCAAGTTTAAGAGGATGGAGGCTGCAATAGCACAACTGTCATTACAGCTTACAGGAGCAGTTTCCACCTTATGGAGAGACAAGCATAGACTGATAGAAGGATAGACGCCAATCAAGAAGAATACAGGTCAAATTTGAAAAATCTAGGCGCAACAATCTCAAAGTTGGAAGCACAAGTGGGATCTTATCCAAGCAAATCCCATTGCCCACACACACATTTTCCAGTGATACCATGGCCAACCCAAGAGGGAAATGCAAGGCTATTACACTTAGAAGTGGAAAAGTTGTGGAGGAAGGAACCCCAAGCAAAGACAACCATGAAGAAGAAGTTGCAGAAAAGCATGGGAATAAGAATGAAGAAGAGACCCCTACTCCATCTTCACCAAAATCAGTCCTAAAGCCTTATAGGCCAAAGGCACCATACCCACAAAGGTTGGGAAAAGATGGAAAGGATGGCCAATTCTCTAAGTTCATAGAGATCTTCAAGAAGCTCCAAATTAACATACCATTTGCTGAGGCATTGGAGTAAATGCCACTCTATGCCAAATTCTTGAATGAGCTTATAACAAGAAAAAGGAACTGGGAAGCAAAGGAGACCATAGTACTAACTGAGGAATGTAATGCCATCATACAAAAGAAGCTACCTCAGAAGATAAAGGACCCAGGGAGTTTCCAAATTCTCTGCATCATAGGGGATATCACTATTGAGAAAGCCCTGTGTGACTTGGGAGCTAGCATAAATCTCTTGTCCTTAACCATGATGAGAAGGATGAAGATTGAGGAAGCCAAGCCAATAAGAATGACACTCCAGTTGGCTGACAGAACATTTAAGTTTCCATATGGGGTGGTAGAAGACTTGTTGGTAAAAGTGGGGGAATTCATTTTCCCAGCTGATTTTGTTGTGCTGGACATGGAAGAAGAGGCCAACACATCAATCATCCTAGGAAGACCATTCCTAGCTACTGCTGGAGCCATCATTGATGTGCAAAAAGGGGAACTAGTCTTGAGATTGCATGAAGAGAAGATGGTCTTCAACATCTTTAAAGCAATGAGTTACCCCAAAAAATCCATAGGAGAATGCATGATGGTAGACACCATGGAACAGATAGTTCAAGGGGTCTTGGAAGAAGAATAATGTGAAGGAACTATTGAGCTGGAACAAGCATCAAATGAAGAACTACCACAAGGAACCATGAAGAATCAAATCATACCAACCACCACAGATAACAAAGAAGCAGAGGCACCAAAACTAGAATTAAAAACCTTACCATCCAGCTTAAAATATGCATATTTGCGTGCCAACAACACTCACCCAGTAATCATAAATTCAAGTCTGAGTGAGGAGCAAGAAGAGGAGCTTATCCAAGTGCTGAGACAACACAAGGATGCCATAGGCTGGACACTTGTAGATTTAAAAAGGATCAGTCCTTCAATGTGCATGTACAAAATCCTACTTGAAGAAGCTGCCAAACCTTCAAGGCAACAACAAAGGAGGCTGAACCCAACTATGAATGAAGTGGTTCAAAAAGAAGTGTTGAAATTGTGGCAAGCAAGGGTGATCTACCCCATCTCAGATAGCCCTTGGGTAAGCCCGGTGCAAGTAATCCCAAAGAAGGGAGGGATCACTATTGTGTCAAATGAGAAGAATGAATTGATACCCACAAGGACAGTGACCGGATGGCGTATATGCATTGACTACCGGAAACTTAATGAAGCCACCCGGAAAGACCACTTTCCCCTGCCCTTCATGGACCAGATGCTTGAAAGATTGGCAGGACATGAATATTTTTGCTTTCTGGATGGGTATTCGGGCTACAATCAAATTGTTGTAGACCCCAAAGATCAGGAAAAAACCTCATTTACTTGTCCATATCGTGTTTTTGCTTACAGGAGAATGCCTTTTGGATTGTGCAATGCACCTGCAACATTCCAAACGTGCATGCTCTCCATCTTTTTAGACATGGTGGAGAAGTTCATAGAAGTATTCATGGACGACTTTTTCGTGATTGGAAACTCATATTCTGATTGCCTATGCCATCTTAACCTTGTGCTAAAAAGGTGCCAAGAAACCAACCTGGTTTTGAACTGGGAGAAGTGCCATTTTATGGTAACTGAGGGGTGGTTCTTGGTCACAGGATTTCAAAAAATGGTATAGAAGTAGACAAGGCAAAGGTGGAAGTAATTGAGAAATTACCTCCACCGTGCAATGTCAAGGCAATCAGAAGTTTTTTGGGACACGCTGGGTTCTATAGGAGGTTTATCGAAGACTTTTCAAAGATTGCAAAACCTCTTAGCAACTTACTTGTCTCAAATACTCCCTTTGTTTTTGATAGAGAATGCATGGTAGGCTTTGATGAGCTTAAGAAGAGACTCTCCTATGCACCTATTATAGCACCACCAAGCTGGGATCTTCCCTTTGAATTAATGTGTGATGCATCTGATTTTGCTGTTGGTGCTGTTCTAGGATAGAGGAAAGACAAGCTAGTACATGTTATTTACTATGCTAGTAAAGTCCTTAATGAGAATCAAAGGAACTATACCACCACGAAGAAAGAACTTTTAGCCATAGTCTTTGCTTTTGATAAGTTTAGATCATATCTCATTGGCTCTAGAGTAATTGTAATCACTAATCATGCATCACTCAAATACTTGCTTACCAAACAAGAATCTAAGCCCAGATTAATAAGATGGATTCTGCTGCTCCAAGAATTTGACATTAAAATTAAAGATAGGAGCAGAGCAGAGAACAAAGTAGCTGACCATCTCTCAAGGATTCCACAAGAAGAAGAAGAGACAAACCAAGTTATAGTAAATGAAATCTTCCCTGATGAGCAGTTGATTATGATCCCAGTAGTCCCTTGGTTTGCAGACATAGCTAACTTCAAGGCTATTGGGGAACTACCAACCAACATCAACAAACACATGAGGAGAAAGCTAATCAAGGATGCCAAACACTACATCTGGGATGACCCCTATTTGTTCAAGAAGTGTGCTGATGGGATCTTGAGAAGGTGTATCTCCCATGAAGAAGGGCAGGAAGTGCTATGGCAGTGCCATGGATCCGCATATGGAGGCCACTTCAGTGGAGAAAGTACAGCAGCAAAAGTGCTTCAATCCGGATTTTACTAGCCAACAATGTTCAAGGATGCCAAGGAATTGGTGTCAAGATGTGATGAGTGCCAAAGAGCTAGTAATCTAACCAAGAGAAATGAGATGCCACAGTAATTCATACTAGAGCTAGAACTATTTGATGTATGGGGAATTGATTTTATGGGACTCTTCCCAACCTCCTACTCAAATAGTTACATATTGATGGCTGTTGATTATGTCTCAAGATGGGTAGAAGCCATAGCCACTGCGACAAATGACAACAAAGTTGTGATAAGCTTCTTGAGAAGGAAATCTTCAGCAGATTTGGAGTTCCTAGAGCTCTTATTAGTGATGGAGGGACACACTTCTGCAACAAACAACTTGAGACACTCATTCTCAGGTATGGAGTCAAGCACAAGGTGGCAACTCCATACCATCCACAGACCCACGGGCAAGCTGAAATCTCAAACAGAGAACTAAAGAGAATTCTTGAAAAAACTGTTGGAAGCTCAAGAAAGGATTGGTCAAAGAAGCTGGATGATGCATTGTGGGCCTACAAGACAGCCTACAAGACACCCATTGGGATGTCCCCATACCAACTGGTATATGGCAAGGCTTGTCACTTACCAGTTGAACTTGAGCATAGAGCGTTTTGGGCTCTAAAAGTGTTAAACTCTGATGAACAAGCTGCTGGAGAAAGAAGATTAATGCAACTCAATGAGCTGAAGGAATTTAGAAATCAAGTATTTGAGAATGCAAAAATCTACAAAGAAAACACAAAAAGGTGGCATGATCAAAAGATAGCAATAAGGGAGTTCACTGAAGGACAAAAAGTGCTGCTGTACAACTCAAGACTCAAGTTCTTCCCTGGGAAACTTAAGTCCCGATGGTCAGGACCCTTCACCATACTCAAGGTGTTTCCCTATGGTCATGTAGAGCTCATGGAGGACAAGATTCAGAGAAATTTTACTGTCAGTGGCCATAGACTCAAACACTACTTGGGAGGCTCTTTAAAGGAGCAGAGTGAGCTACAAGCTCAACTAAAGATGGAGGAGTGTCAAGCTAGTGACAATAAAAAAGCGCTACTTGGGAGGCACCCCAACACTTTATCCTTTTGATTTATTGTTTTTCCTAGAAGGAGTTTAAAGTTCATTGCTTTAGATAGTTTAAATTTCAGTTTCACACTTGTGTTGCATTACCATTTAGAATTAGATTGCAAGTGGTAGGATAGGAAGTTTAAATATCATCTTTGGTAATTAGGATACCCTTACATTCTTTTGTCTCTTTTATTCCAGAATTACAACTTGATGAATGATTACTATTGAGGAGTAAATGGGCTGAGAAGTAGCTAAACGGCTAAGTTTGGTGTGGCCAATCAACCACTTAATCTAGGCTTACAATGATTTAGATGACTTGATTTTTAAGAGTAAGCCCAGAGATTAAGTTTGGTGTGGCCACCACCATACAAGGATCACCTAGCAAGCCCAACTCTACTCAATCTGAAAGCACTTAATATTTTGGCAAAAGCATGAGCATGGTTTAATGAGATCAAAGGAGGTTAGAAAAAAAAGAAAATGAAAAGAGTGGAGTTACTCCATCCTTATGAACACATTAAATACACAATGACAAAACCAATTTATTAAGATGCAATAGGATTAAGTTTTGTGTCCCAAGGGACACCCATCAGCTGCAATCCCACTTACCCGTAATAAGAAGGAATGTGAAGGATTTTTTTGTCATTATTAACAGGTTTCAGTTTCATTTTCAGGAGAAAAGATGGGATCCACATAGAGAATCACTTTAAAAGCACGGAAGTCAAAGTGTACCTACGCTTTGGAACTCAACACATGCAGAAGGCACAGTGAGAAAAGGGTTGGCGCCTCTTCCCACGCTAGGCACCACTCCCCAAGTGGGAAAATATTGAATCCTTTTTATTTCACACCATTGAAATCACATCCTTCACCCCTTATAAAAGCCTCACCTTCCCAACTCTTCTCCCACTTCAAACCCCTAATCACACACGAAAAAAGAATCCAAACACCTTTCTTTTTCCTTCCTCTTTTCGCCTTCCACTACCTCCCTTCCCCTACTTCTTTTCCCTTTCTCTTGATTGGGACAATCAAGTCCTAAGTTTGGTGTTGAAGCAAAACCTTATTTTGCTTGCCTCTCTTGCAACCTCCCCCAATTTTTTTAACCTCAAACACACCCTCTCAACCTAATGGCACCACCAAAAAGCTCAGCCTCAAAGAAAAGAAAAACCAAGGAACCAACTTCTGGATCTTCAAGCTCATCTTTCAACGAATACAAGTTCCTCTCCGCATTCAACCAAAATCAATTCTATGGTTGGGTGAGTGAGAGGGAAATTATTCTAGAGGTTGGGTTCCAATTAGGGAGGAACGAGCATCTTGAGATCAATATTGAGATCAACAATAAGAGCTGGGCACTCCTATGCAACCCACCAAGGAAGGTAGTAGAGAGCTTGGTGAGGGAGTTTTATGCCAACGCTGTGCCTCAGCCAGGATAACCCTATGGCTACATTAGCTATGTGAGGGGGAAGTCCATTGACTATAGTCCCTCCAGTATAGAAAGGATGCTAATGGTGAAGAGGACAAGCTCCACCCAGAGCTATGAAGAAAGAATGAAGCAGCAAGACCCTGGGTTTGATGAAATTCTGAACGAGATTTGCGTGCTGCATGTGCAATGGATCAAGGGCAAGGATGGGATACCCAACAAATTGAGAAGAAGGGATCTGAGCCCCCAAGCTAGAGGGTGGCTGGAATTTATGAGGAGGTCCCTAATCCCCACATCCAACACTTCAGAGGTGACCAAGGAGAGAGCTGTGCTCATATACATCATCATGAAAGGTGAGAATGTCAATGTGGGGGAGATGATTGCCAACAACATTAACAAAGTGCTGAAAAGCACTAGTGACAACACAAGGTTGGCATTTCCCAGTATCATACAGAGGTTATGTGATGAAGCTAGAGTTGAAAAGATTATTGATGAGGTGCTAGTGAAGCAAGACAAATTCAAAATTGCCAAGAAGATGGCCAAAGTGGTGGCTGTTCACCCACTTCACAGAAAATAAAGAGCTCATGCTCATGTGCCACAACAACAACAACAACAAGAAGAGGCAGAAGAGTAACCACACTTTCTAGCACTTCAACCACCACCACACTACCAATACCAACAATTTTCTGAAGGATTCAACTAGGAACAACTGCAAGGAGATGTACACCAAATTAAGGGAGACCTATACCACCTAAGGGAGGATGTTAACCAATTCAAAGAGACTCAGCAACAACAATAGAACCAACTCAACCAGAACATCCAACAACTCCAAGGGAGTTGGGAGCAAATGAGGAGCGAGCAGCAGGAACAGTTCGACAGGGGAGAAATGAGAAGTGCACTTAACAAAATAGTGGAGCAGAACAAATGGCAACAGAGGAACCTCGCTGAGTTCAGAAATCTTTATGATGCCAAAACCATTTCGAGGAGGCAGTATGATATCAACTCACAAGCGAAACTGAATCAATTGTGCAATGCTGTGGCTGCTATTAACCCCGGATACCCCACATTCATGTAAGGGATGGAGGAATTAAGCGCCAGACAAGAGGAGATGCTAGCCAAACATAAGGAGGATGAAAGAAATTATATGAGAAGGCTAGGATTTTGGGAGCCTAAGGACACTCAAGTGCAAGAAGGATCCTCCAAGAAGGAAGAAGATGAACCCTCCCCTGCCAAGAAGAAGGACAAAGGAAAGGGGCCAATGATCTGAAGATTTAAGATGCTCAAGGTTGTTAAGTCACATGGTTGACACCCTCTAATTTCTGAATCATGTTTAAGCTTTTGTTTGATTTACTTTCTGCTCAAGGTTGTTTTTTACTTAGTTTTATTTCATGCTTGAAGTCCTTTATGAGTCCTTTAAACTACAAAAAAGAAAATGCAATGTATTTCAAGTCTTCCTTTTCAACATGAATAAAGTAGAGCTTGTCTCCATAAGAATTGTTGTGAGCTGTGCAAAAACAAGATTAAGAGAAACCAAGGCCAAGAAAGATCATTCAACAAACTAAGAAACAAGGAACTAACTGTAGAACCTTGAATGAACTAAAAAGAAAATGAGTCGTGGAAAGCAACCAGTCTTAGAAGGTATAACAAGAAAAGGTTAAGGGGTGCTCCTTGAATATCTATAGAACCAAGAAGTAGTAAGCAACAAAGACCCAAGGCTTTGAGCATCAACTACTAGGATGAGATAGAAACATTAAAAAGCTCAAAAAAAAAGTTAAAGATCTTAGTAGATGCTTGCAGTGAAGATGTGTCAAGAAGAGACCTGGGCAAGTAAATTCTTAGTGGTGCTTTAATACCTAGTACCATAAAACCAACTAGTTTGGGAGTGCTAATTGAAAGCCTAATTAAAAGGTTGTCTTGAGACAGAACACTTAGAGTCGTGGTCAAGAAAAGCACAACCAAAAAGAAAGTGAAACAACTCTTACTACTTCAAGGTGATAATTGGTGCACGAAATTGTGATCTCCAGGCTCAAACAAATCCTGGTAATGGCTTCAAAGCTTGGTGCTCTGATCTTAATTCATAATCGTCACAACTTCGATACAACTAACTAGCAAGTGCACTAGGTCGTCCAAGTAATACCTTACGTGAGTAAGGGTCGAATCCCACGGAGATTGTTGGTATGAAGCAAGCTATGGTCACCTTGTAAATCTCAGTCAGGCAGATATAAAGTGATAATGGTGTTTTCGAATTTAATATAATAAAATAGGGATAGAAATACTTATGTAAATCATTGGTAAGAATTTCAGATAAGCGAATGGAGATGCTTTTCGTTCCTCTGAACCTCTGCTTTCCTGCTATCTTCATCCAATCAGTCTTACTCCTTTCCATGGCTAGCTTTATGCAAGGGCATCACCGTTGTCAGTGGCTACATCCCCTCCTCTCAGTGAATAATATGCTCACGCACCCTGTCACGGCACGGCTATTCATCTGTCGGTTCCCGATCATGCTGGAATAGGATTCACCCTCCTTTTGCGTCTGTCACTAACGCCCAGCACTCGCGAGTTTGAAGCTCGTCACAGTCATTCAATCATTGAATCCTACTCAGAATACCACAGACAAGGTTTAGACCTTCCGGATTCTCTTGAATGCAGCCATCATTCTAGCTTACGCCACGAAGATTCTGGTTAGGAGATCTAAGAGATACTCATTCTAGCTTATTTCATGTAGAACAGAAGTGTTTGTCAGGCACGCGTTCATAAGGGAGAAGGATGATGAGCGTCACACATAATCATCACCTTCATCACGTTCTTGGGTGCGAATGGATATCTTAGAAGAGAAATAAGAAGAATTGAATAAAAAACAGTAGTACTTTGCATTAATCTTTGAGGGACAGCAGAGCTCCACACCTTAATCTATGGAGTGTAGAAACTCTACCGTATGAAAATACATAAGTGAAGGTCCAGGCATGGCCGAGATGGCCAGCCCCCTAAATGAGATCAATAGTCTCCTAAGATGAACAATGGATTAAAACTGAGACCAAAGATGCCTAATACAATAGTAAGAGGTCCTATTTATAATAAACTAGCTACTAGGGTTTACATGAGTAAGTATTTGATGTATAAATCCACTTCCGGGTCCCACTTGGTGTGTGTTTGGGCTGAGCTTAAGTGTTCCACGTGCAGAGGCCATTTGTGGAGTTGAACGCCAGTTTCTGTGCCAGTTTGGGCGTTCAACTCTGGTTTTGGATCCTTTTCTGGCGTTGGACGCCAGATTTGGGCAGAAGGCTGGCGTTGAACGCCAGTTTACATCGTCTATTATATATTGCTAGAAAGCCCTGGATGTCTACTTTCCAACGCAATTGAAAGCGCGCCATTTCGAGTTCTGTAGCTCCAGAAAATCCACTTTGAGTGCAGGGAGGTCAGAATCCAACAGCATCAGCAGTCCTTTTTCAACCTCTGAATCTGATTTTTGCTCAAGTCCCTCAATTTCAGCCAGAAAATACCTGAAATCACAGAAAAACACACAAACTCATAGTAAAGTCCAGAAATGTGAATTTAACATAAAAACTAATGAAAACATCCCTAAAAGTAACTAGATCCTACTAAAAACATACTAAAAACAATGTCAAAAAGCGTATAAATTATCCGCTCATCAATAATCAATAGAAAGGACCCCTGAAGCTTATACTTGAAAGGACCCTCAAAGATCTAAGAGTTTATTATGACATTCAAACATTCATACATGTGTTGAACACTTAATCCTACCCTTAGTTATGTTGCATTCATTCAAAGGCCAAGGTCTCAATTTATAAAAGGCCTACTCACATTGATTTGCTTGGGACAAGCAAAGCTTAAGTTTGGTGTTGTGATGAATTGCATCATCTACCCTCTTTCTTACATAAAGAGGACCATAAAAGAGCATAAAAATTATTTGATCATTGCAATTCATGCATTATTTGATGAATATTATGGTACATTGCTTTGAGATGAGTTGTGCTGAATTTCAGGTGTAAAAGACATAATAAATGGGAAGAAAACAACAAAGAAGCTGGGCGTGTGAAACAGGCGTGCCACATAGAGCAAGTGCCACAAAAATAAACTAGCGTGCCACGCTAGGAGCTGGGTATGGAATGCCAGTACTAAATTCCAGAGGAGAATTCTCAAGCATTCACAAGGGCGTGGCATGCCAGACCCTGGGCGTGCCACGCTAGTACAAAGTTCCAGAGAAGCAACAATGGAGGACATTAAAGGGGCGTGGCACGCCAGGTTGGGCATGGCACGCCTAAACCATCACCTACTGTGGGCATGCCACTTGAGCCAAGGGGCGTGGCACGCCAGCTCATCACTCCAGGAGGAACCATCACTATGGCGTGCCACTTAGTATTGAAGGCATGGCATGCCAGCTTCAAAAAGTCACTTGGGCGTGCCACTTGAGGAACCTGGCGTGGCACGCCTAGCTTGATAAGTCCACAATTGTATGGGCGTGCCACTTGAGTAGCATGGCATGGCACGCTGGTACTAAATCCCAGAGGAGGGGCTGAAGGCCAATGAAGTCTGGGCGTGCCACTTGAGGTCGAAGGTGTGGCACGCCAAGCTCTCAATCTCACTTAGGTGTGCCACTTGAGCGACCAGGCATGGCACACCAATGCACAAAGAGGCCAAAGCAAGGGCTGGGCATGCCACTTGGAATCGAAGGCGTGGTACGCCAGTCCAAGAAACTCACTATGGCGTGCCACTTGAATGCTAGGCGTGGCATGCCAACTGCTGGAACCAAGGCAAGATCATGGGCGTGGTGCGCATGCCTCTAGGCGTGGCATGCTGGTACAAGTTTCCAGAGAGGATGAAGGTGGCCAAACACATGGGCGAGCCACTTGGTGTCGAGGGTGTGGCACGCCACCCACTATTCCTCACTTAGACGTGCCACTTGAACCCCAGGCGTGGCATGCCATTGTCATTTAGAAAGCAAGAGCCATTGGGGCGTGCCACTTGAAGTTCGTGGCGTGGCATGCCAAACGAAATAATCACTTGCCTACAAAGGGCGTGGCACGCCAGACCTTGGGCGTGCCACGCTAGTTCAACTTTCCAGAGAGCTTGATCAAGCGTACAATAAGGGCGTGGCACGCCATACCCTGGGCGTGCCACGCTAGTTCAAGTATCTAGAGGCAAGAAGAAGAGGAAAAATGCTAGGGTGTGCCACTTAAGCTAGAAGGCGTGGCACGCCATACTACATGGGCATTAAAAGACCATGGGCATGCCACTTGAGCTCGAAGGCGTGGCACGCCAGGGATGTTACTGAAGAAGAGCGTGCCACTTGAGGGACTGGGCGTGGTACGCCAAGCCAGAATTGAAGGAGCCCATGACACGCCACTAAAGCGCCAGCCACACGCCAGCTGGGAGGTCGTGCCACTTATAATTTTCCTTTTACACTTTTGTAATTCTTTTATTTTAAGAGCTATGAGTAGTATAAATACCCCTAAGAAGTACTGAAGAGGGGGTTAAGCAGTTAGAGAGACTAGTTTTGGATTCACTTTTACACTTCATCATCTTCTTTACTTTGGAATACTTTTCTTTGAGCTATGAGTAGCTAAATTCCCTCTCATTGAGAGAGGGAGCTCTGTTGTTCATAATGGATTGATGATAGTGAAATTCTTCTTCTCTTCATCTTCTCTTTGATTTGCTAGAAGGAATTTCGTTTCAAATGCTTAGTGGTCAATTATCTTGGGAAAGAGATTGAATGCAAAATGGGTTTCATGGGAACCTTGGGAAAGGAAACATGAAACCATGCTTGAAATCCCTTCTCACACTTGAGTAGGATCTGGGTTTTGGTGTTTGGATATGGTGACATATAATCCTCCCTCTACTTGGACCTATGATGATGTGTGGTATAATCAGGGACTAAGCATATCTCTCTTCATGAACAATTAGACCAAGGAATTGGTTATTGATCAAGATCTGAGAGATTGAGTCACCAAGGGATTGGGGCTCAATCAATCATGATTGCCAAGAGGTCAATGAGTTGCATGATTGAAGAGGATATAAGCTAAAATTGATCCAAAGAGACAACATCTCCTGATCTCAATGAATTTCCCCATTCTTATCAACCACTTTCTTTATAGTTTGCTTTTACATTCTGCAGTTCTCCATTCCCATTTACAATTAAGCCATTTATGATTCTGCAGTTTACACTCTGTCATTTCCATTTCTGCACTTTATTGCTTTCCTTTACATTTTAGCCATTTACATTTATGCCATTCATAATTCTGCAAATCACAATTTATCTATTCTGCTTGACTAATTCATCAATTGATTAAAACTGTTCAAATTTGCCAATCTCTGTGGATACGATCCCACTCCACTGTGGGTTATTACTTGACGATAATTTTGGTGCGCTTGCCAAAAGAACGGATTCACCATTTTTTGAATAGGGGTGTGAATTGGAGTCATCAGCCACCATGCATTCATCATCCATTGTTAGGCAATTGTATATTATCAATGCATTTTTTGTTAGGTGATGCTTATTCGTGATTGATTTTATTTACATCACCCATTTTATGCATTGAGATTTTGGAATTGTGGAATTGGATCGGAAGCTTACCTAGTGACATATTTTTGAGCTTTCTAAGCTTTGTGGACCTTGCTTGCTATGTGATTGATTTTCACTTTTATCGTCTTTTTCCTAAGTTCCATAGCATTCATGCCCTCGACTTTCTATGTCAATTAGGTGATGCAAACGAACTTACATGTGCGCCATTGATTGGTGTATAAGTTTGATATTTTATTTTGTTCATTAAAGTTATCTTGCACATCAATCAATGTCCATCCATTATCCAATTTCACAATTGCTTGTTTATTTGCTTGAATTCTTTCATGCGTCTTCACTACTTGTTTGTATTTTAACTTACAAGTCTTTTAAAGTATTTCTAGTACACTAGAAAGAGTGGAGTGCATACTTCTTTTGTGTAATTGTGCATAGCTTTTTATGCTGGTGTGTGTTCTAAACTACACGCAACTTAGAATGCACACTCACTTTTATCCATGACATACTAATTTACTCACTCCATTCTAGTGGTTTTCACCTCATTCCAACAATTTATGCTTTCTTGCTTTTGCATTTACTTTTCTGACAATCCTGTCTTCTATTTTTAGGATGAGTCATCTTAAGCAAAAATGGAAGCGGGAGAAAGAAGACGCAGCAACCGGTTAATCCACCAGCTGAAGGTGGCAATCCCTGTAGTCGCTATATCCCCTTTGCTCATCTTTTAATGCACCGAGGACGGTGCAAATTTTTAAGTGTAGGGAGGTCATCCGACCAGTCAGCGTTTTTGGGTGACAAATTTCTAATCCCAACACTTTTGCATTTTATTTTAGGTCTTTTAGGATTTTTACTTGCATTTCCTTGTTTTGCATATATACATAATAAGCTTAGTCAAAATAATGAAATTTTCCAAGAAATTTATCTACAGGGCACCCCAATTGATTTGAGTAAAAATTTTTCATGGAACTTGCTTGAAGAATACACTATGGATCATGTTTTGAGCTAAGAACACAAGCATGTGAGATTTGAGCCTAATGGCATGGTCACATCTTATAACCACTTATTTTCATTGTTGTATGTATTATTCTATTTCTATGATTGTAATCTTTGATTTGTTTGATTCTATATGTCCGTTACTTTGTGTATGAATGCACTTATATGATTGAGACCATTGTTTCAAATAGTTTACTTACCCAAATAGCCTTACCTTTTATCTTCCATTGTTAGCCAACTTTGAGCCTACGACTAACCCACTTTGTTCTTTAATTTAGCACATTACAAGCCTTGAAGCGAAAAATAATGAATGTCCCTTATTTGGATCTTTGATTAGCTTAGGCTAGTGAGTGTGTGTATCATTCAAGTGTAGGGAAACTTGGGACATTGGTTGAGGTAAAAGGATAGTTTTGTATTTCTATTGAAAACATTGGGAATTGGGTACATACTCATGTGTTAATTAAATGTAAAACCATATGCATTGATGCTCTTCTGTATATTTTTAATTTGAAAAGAAAAAAAAAAGAAAAATAAAAAGAAAAAAATATGTAGGAAAAGAAAAAATAGAAAAAGAAAGAAAAAGAAAAGCAATAAAAAGGGGACAAAATGCCCTAAAGTGAAGTTAAAAAAAATCAATGCATTTGTGTTATGATTAAAAAAAAAGAATGCATGAGTGTGTGAAAAAGTGAAGAATGGGTAGTTAGGTTTGTTTAGAATTATATAGGTTGTAGGGTAGGTGAGAGCTTAAGTTAATCAAAGATTCAAATTTCAAGCTCACTTAGCCATATATAACCTTACCTTGACCCTAGCCCCATTACAACCTATGAAAAGACCTCATGATATATGTATGCATGCATTGAATAATTATTGATTGTTAGATAAAAAACAAATCTTAGAAAGCATGATTAGAGGAGAAGTGAGTGAATCAACTCTAAACACTTGAGTGACTAGAGCAGATACACATCTGGTGAGGGTTCGATTACTGAATTACATGTTTTCAATATGATCATCTTTCTTGCAAGTTTGTAAAATCGTTTTAATAACTCAATTCGGTTGTGGGTTTGATTTGATTGCTATTGCTTTAGCCCTTATGCTTATATATACTTTCTTGGGAATTGATTTATTTTGATCAAGTTGTTGCATTCACTTAGATAGATTGCATTTAGATAGGTTGCATTTAGGTAGTTTGAATTGAATAAATGCCAATACCTTTTTTTTCTTTCTTGAGTTTAGCATGAGGACATGCTTGGTTTAAGTGTGGGGAGGTTAATAAACCCCATTTTTAGAGTTTATCTTGTGCTTAATTTAGGGGATTTTATCAACTTTTCTAACATTTATTCAACAAAATGGCATGGTTTCATGACTTTCTCCTAATTTGTGCTTAAGAGTGAAAAAATGCTTTTTATGCCTTTAATTTGCTAATTTTAATTCACCTTTGATTCCACTAGATGCCTTGATGTGTTTGTTAGTGAATTCAGGTTGAAAATGCTAGGAATGGATTAAAGCAGTGAAGAGAAAAGCATGCAAAATGGAGGATTCATGGAAAATCAAGGATTTGGAGTGCATAACGCGTAGATATGAAGTCACATGGCGATGCGTACGCGTGACATAACGCGTACGCGTGAGAAGCAAAATGCCAGACGACGTGTATGCATGGCCCATGCGTATGCGTCGCAGCTCGCACGCGACCTCATTAAAGTGAAAACGCTGGGGGTAATTTCTGAGCTTCCCAGGCCCAAATCCAACTGATTCAAGACACTATTTCATGCATAATTGAAGATTGGACAAGGGGGGAGCAATTAGTAGAATTTTTACCATGCTTTAGTTAGTTTCTAGAGAGAGAAGGTCTCTCTTCTCTCTAGAATTAGGTTAGGTGTAGATTAGGATTTCTTTAGATCTATGTTTAATTCATGCTTTGATTTACTTTTCCTTTCTAACTTCTTGTTCCTTTACCTTTGCTTTTCTAGTTTAGTATTTTACTCTTTGTATTTGTTTGCTTTGTTGTTGTTACACTCCTGTTTCTTTGATATCATTTTAATGCAATTTATATTTTATGTTCCATTATTGTTGATTTGAGTTGTTGTTGTTAATTTCCTTGCAATTGGTAGTGTTAGATTTAAATTTCTTGCAATTTTACCATGCTTTCCTTTTATGCCTTTCAAGTGTTTGACAAAATTCTTGGAAGGATGTTAGAGTAGATTTTTGTGTTTTTGGCTTTGGATGGTAACTTAGGTGAACTTGAGTTGCTAATGTCCAAGTGATTGATAATTGGTGTTAATTGACACTAGCTTTCACTAAGTCCATTAGTGAGTGGCTAGGATTTATGGATTGGGATTGATAAAGCTCATTTGACTTTCCTTCACTTGTTAGAGGATGACTTAATGAGATTGATCCTTGCAATTATCATATTGTGGTTAGTGACAAGGATAAAGATCCTTAACCACCAACCCCTGCCAAGACCTTTTTATCATTTGAGTTTCCCTTTTCTTTGCCATAACCAGTAATTGAGCAAACTTCCCTGTAATTCCTTGAGAGACGACCCGAGATTTGAATACTTCGGTTATTTTTATTGGGGTTTGTACTTGTGACAAACAAATTTTTGATTGATGATTTTTTGATGGTTTAGAACTATACTTACAATGAGAATTCATTGAGAAATTCTATACCGACACAACTTTTCCTTCTCATTATACACATACGCTACCCTGTAACTGTTCTTGTGGGAATTAGTTCGTTCTTTTCATTATGAACCACTATCATGCCTCCCTTTTTGGGAACAACTTGGACAGGGCTCACCCAGGGGCTGTCAAAAATGGGATAAATAATCCTAGCCTCCCATAATTTTGTGACTTCCTTTTGCACTACTTCCTTCAAGGCTGGATTCAGTCGCCTTTGTGGTTGCACCACTGGTTTGACGTCATCTTCCAGCAGGATCTTGTGCATGCATCGGGTTGGGCTAATGCCCTTAAGGTCACTGATTGTCCACCTAAGAGCTGTCTTGTGTGTCTTTAGCACTTGAATTAGTGCTTTTTCTTCTTGTGTGTCCCCATCTCCTAGAAATGCATATTTCAAGGATGATGGTAATGGCTTGAGCTCGAGGTTAGGAGGTTTATCCTCTATTTCTTTGGAGTTTTTAAATGCTCCTTTATTTCTTCTTCGAGTCTCTCAACCATATTCACTTCTTCCACCAGGAAATCAATGATATCAATACTCATGCATTCCTCTGGGATATCAATATGCTACATAGCTTTGATAGCATTCAGCGTAAACTCATCCTCATTGACTCTCAGGGTTACTTCTCCTTTCTGAACGTCAATGAGGGTCCGTCCTATAGCTAGGAAGGGTCTTCCTAGGATAAGGGACGCACTCTTGTGCTCGTCCATTTCCAGCACCACAAAATATGTGGGGAAAGCAACAGATCCAACCCTAACAATCATGTCCTCAATCACGCCTGATGGAAGCTTAAAAGAGCCATCAGCAAGTTGAATACATATGTGGGTCAATTTAACTTCTTGAGTTAAATAGAGCCTTTTTATTAATGATGTAGGTATTGGGTTAATACTTGCTCCTAGATCACATAGGGCTGTCCTTGTGCAGACATCCCCTAAGGTGCATGGTATCATTAAGCTCATAGGGTCATTGAGTTTCTCTTGTAAGCTCTTTTGGATCATCGCACTGCATTCTTCAGTGAGAAAGACTGTTTCTGCCTCTCTCCAATCCTTCTTATGACTTATGATGTCTTTCATGAACATAGCATAAGAAGGTATCTATTCAAGAGCCTCTGCAAAAGGGATCTTGATCTCAAGTGTCTTGAGATAATCCTCAAAGCGGGCAAACTGTTTATCTTTTTCTTCTTGACGGAGTTTCTAAGGAAATGGCATCTTAGTTGATGTAGGTTGAATGCCAACAGAAATGGAAGGGATGTTAGTGGTTCGCTTAGGAGGGGTTTCATCAGCACTTGTATGTGTCTAATTATCCTTGTTTGGGCGTTCAACCCCCTTGTTACCCCTTTTCCTGGCGTTCAACGCCAGGAACACTGTCCCCTTTTGGGCGTTGAACGCTAGGAGTGCTGCCCCCTTCTTGGCGTTGAACACTAAGAGTGCTGCCCATTTTTGGCGTTGAACGGCAATGATATTCCCCCCTGGGCATTCACTGGACTCAGAGGTGTCTTGGATTGCTGTTTGATTATCTTCTGTCAGTTGTTCCTCTCCCGGTTTCCTATTGTACTGAGGTTGGGTGTTTAATGTTTTCCCACTCTTCAGTTGAATAGCTTGACATTCTTCTTTTATCTGCTTAGATAATTGCTACCTGGTTTGGCTCAACTGAGTTTCAATATTCCTGTTGGAAGTTTGAGTTTCTCGCAAGGCTTCTTGCAATTCCAGCAATTGCTGGGCAAGGGCGTGTAGCTACTGAGTCAATGGGCCATTTTGTTCTGGAGGATTAGATTCAGTAGATACTGCCTTAACCTCTCCCTTCATGGAAGTCTCATCAACTAAATACAGATGCTGGTTTATGGAAAATATCTCAATAAGTTCGTGAGCCTCTTCAATTATTTTTCTCATATGTATAGAACCACCAGCAGAGTGGTCTAGAGATATCCTAGCCACGTATGTGAGGCCGTAATAGAAGATGTCTAATTACACCCATTCTAAAAATATTTTAGTGGGGCATTTCTGTAGCATTCTTCTATACCTCCCCCAGGCATCATGAAGATATTCATTATTCTCTTACTTGAAGCCTTGGATGTCCAGCCTTAACTGGGTTAACTTCCTTAGGGGAAAGTATTTATTCAGAAACTTATCTACTAGCTGCTTCCATGTTTTCAAGCTGGATTTGGGTTGGTTATCTAACCACCTCTTTGCTTGGTCTCTTACAACAAAGGGAAAGAGTAGTAGTCTATAGACATCCTGATCCTCCCGCTCAGTATGTACTGTGTCAACAATTTGTAGGAAATTTGCCAGGAACTCTGTAGGCTCTTCCTGTGGAAGTCCAGAGTACTGGCAGTTTTGCTGCACTAGAGTAATGAGCTGGGGGTTTAGCTCAAAATTACTTGCTCTAATGGGAGGTATACTGATACTTGTTCCATAGAAGTCAAGATTGGGGGCCATATAGGACCTCAGAGTTCTTCTGAACTGTTCATTCCCAATTAGGTCCATGATGAAGGAAGGTAGGAGAATTAAAAATAAAATTAGAAAATAGAATCAAAATATTTTTGTTTTTATTTTATTTTTTATTTAATTCAGAAAACAAGAAGGAAATTAAAAGGGAAAATTAGAAACTTTAGTTGTCTTAGCCTTTAATTAACTAGAAAAAATTGAAAATTAATTGTGATTTTAAAAGGGGTTTTCGAAAATAGAAGAGAGAGAAATTAATTAGGAAGTTTTGAAAAAGAGAAAAGATAAAGGAGAGTATTAAATAATAGATACCAAACTTTTAAAATTAAAATAAGATAAAGCAAGTAACAAATTAAGAAAGATTTGAAAATAAGATAAGATAGGAGATTTGAAAAAGATTTGATTTTGAATTTTGAAATTAAGATAAAATAAGATAATGATTTGAAAATAAGTTGAAAAGATAAGATATGGTAAAGATTTGATATTTTAAAATTTAAAAAAAAGATAAGATAGGAAAGAACCAAATTAAAAGAAAGATATTATAAGATTTGAAAAGTTTTTAAAAAGATAGGATTTAAAATTTAAAATTTGACTTCATTAACAAGAAAACTCCAAACTTAAAAAATTTTTAAATCAAGATAAAAAAAAAGGAAGCAAGATTTTCGAAAATTTGAATAATGATAAAAGATTTTTTTATATTTTTTTCGATTTAAGTGAAGAAAGAGAAAAACAACCAAGACACTAAACTTAAAATTTTTAGATCGAAGACTATTTTTTTCCCGAAAATTTTACAAAAAAACACTAAAAGACACCAAACTTAAAAATTTTAAGATCAAACAAAGAAAAGAAACAAGAACAACTTGAATACCAAGAAGAACTGATGAACGAATTTTTCACGGTTTAGAATTTCACTAATGAAGTCTCGTTGTAAAGTATAGTTTCTAAACCAACAATAATCCTTTCATACAAAAATTTTGTTTGTCACAAGTACAAATCCCTAATAATCCTAATGACCGAAGTATTCAAACCTCGGATCGTCTCTCAAAGAAATTGCAGGGTAGTGTTCTTGTTATTGGTTATGAGTTGTATATTTTGAGTTTTCGATGAGACACAAGAAAAATAAATGACAATGGAAATGAAATGATAAAACGGTCTTGGCATGGTTTAGTGGTCAAGGATCTCTATCCTTATCACTAACCATAACATGATAATTGCAAGGATCAATCCCACTAAGTCATCCCCTAACTAATAGTAAAGGAAAGTCAAGTGAGCTATACCAATCCAAGTCCATAAGTCCTAGCTCTCCACTAATTGAATTAGTGAGAATTAGAGTTAATGGCTATCAACTATCAGTCACTTGGACATTAGAAACTCAAGAGTTCCTAAGTTACCTTCCCAAGCCAAGAACATAAAATTCTACTCTAAAATCCAACCAAGCATTTCATCAAACACTTGGAAGGAACAAAAGGAAAGCATAGTAAATTGACAACAAGAATGAATTCTAACAATAATTAGATGCAAATAATTAACAACAACAATCAAAGAAAACACAATTGACATGAATTACCTCAAATTGCATTAAAAGAGAATAAAAGAACAAAAGTAGGACCACAACCAAGTATAGAAACAAAATAGAAGAAATTACAACAAGAGAATGAAAGAACAAAATATAGAAACGTAGAATTGAAAGGTAGAAGTAGATGAAAGCAAAGATTAAAACCTAGATCTAAGAGGAGAGATTAAGCTAAACCTAATCCTAATTCTAGAGAGAAGAGAGAGCTTCTCTCTCTAGAAAACTAAACTAAAACTAGATCTCCAGTGTAATGTGTGTCCAATGGTGTAAAGTGATTCCTTCCCCTTTAATCCTTGGTTCCTTTTGTCTTTTCCCGCCAAAAACTTAGCTCCAAATGGGGCTAGAAACCCTCCAAAATCGCCAGGCACGAGTTTGACTAAAAGAATCATGTGCGGCCTTCAGCGCGTACGCGTACAGTGCGCGTACGCGTCCATGGAGCATTTCGCGATCCACGTGTAGGCGAATAGTGCGCGCGCGCATCCATGGGCATTTTCCAAATCTTTGGCTTTTCATTATTTCTCCACTTTGTATACTTTCCTTTCACTCCTTTGATCCTTTCCTAGCCATTTTCAATCTGAAATCACTAACAAACACATCAAGGCATCTAGTGGAATTAAAGAAAGATAAAAATCATCAAATTAAAGGTCTAAAAAGCATGTTTTCACATCTAAGCACAAATAAGGAAACAATCACAAAATCATGCTATTTCATTGAATAAATGTGAGGAAAGGTTATCAAAATTCTCTAAATTCAACACAAGATAAACCCTAAAAACGGGGTTTATCAACCTCCCCACACTTAAACCTTAGCATGTCCTCATGCTAAATTAAGAAGGGAAACAAGGGGAATGACATTTATTCCGTGCAACTAAACTATATGCAAACTATCCAAATGCAACTATCTATATGAATGCAATCGCTTGGTCAAAATAAATCAACTTCCAAGAAAATATATGTAAGCACAAGGGCTCAAACAATGGAAATCAAATCCAACCCACAATTGTATTGAATTATCAAAAGGATTTACAAACTTGCATGAATGCAGATGATAGTGGTGAATACATGTAATTGAGCAATTGAACCCTCACCGGATGTGTACCGCTCTATTCACTCAAGTGTTTAGGGGTTGATTCACTCAATTTTTCTCTAATCATGCTTTCCGAAATTTGTTCTTCATTTAACAATCAACAATCATTCAATGCATACATACAAATATCATGAGGTCTTTCTCAAAGGTTGTAATGGGGCTAGGGTCAACGTAGTTTCATGTATGGTTAATTGGACTAGGAATTGAATCTTTGATTAGTCTAGACTTTCCCACCTAACTTATATAATAACCTATACAATTAAGTACTAACCTAACTACCCATCCTTCACTTTTCACATACTTATGCATTTTCTTTTTATTTTCACAACACTTATGCATTGACTCCTATTGGACTTAATTTGGGGCATTTTGTCCCCTTTTTATTATTTTTCTTCTTTTTCTTTTCTTTTTCACATTTATTTTTTTTCTTTTTCCTTTTTCTTTTCTTTTCTTTTTCACATTTATTTTTTTCTTTTTCCTTTTTCTTTTGTTTTTCTCATACAAGAACATCAATGCATAAGGTCTATACATTTAATCAATATATGAGCATGCACCCAATTCCCAAATATAGAAATACAAAACACCCTTTTATCCTAACCAATGTTCCCAAATCTCCCCAAACTTTAATGATAAACACTCTTACTAGCCTAAGCTAATCAAAGATCCAAACAAAGGACTTTTATTGTTTTTCGCTTTAGGCTTGTATTGTGCTAAAATAAAGAACAATTGGGTTAAGCATAGGCTCAAAGGAGTAAAAGGTAGGCTATTTAGGTAAGTGAGCTAATGAAATAATGGCCTCAATCATATAAATGTATGAATACAAGGAATAATTGGACATATAGAATTAAACAAATCAAGGATCACAATCATAGGAAGAGAACAATTTCACACAAGAAGGAAAATAAGTGGTTATAAGATATAACCACACAATTAGGCTCAAAACTCACAATCTTGTGTTCTTAGCTCAAGACATGCTTCACAAAATATGAATTCATGCAAGTTCATCAAAAATTTCTCAATCAATTGGGGTGGTGCCCTATAGATAAATTCTTTGGAAAGATCTCCTTGTGTTTGACTAGGCTCATTCTAAATGCAAATGCAATGTTGTGATTGAGAAATCTTAAAAATTCCTTAGTTAATCCCTTTTTCAATCAAAACGGTGTCATATGTAAAAAGGGTCAACTAGATCTCAACAATCCAAAATATTTTTCTAATCACAACCAAAAGCTAAAACAAGCTATAATAACTATATAAAGCAAAAGTGCATATATAAGGCAAAAAGTGTAAAATCCAACAAACTAAACAAAAGTATCCACAATCCACAACACAAATATGTACAATGATCCAAAAGGTGCAAAATAAAGCAAAATAACATAAACTATGAGATAATGTCCGAAAATGTTCACCGACAGCGACGACGGTGACCTCCCCACACTTAAGATGAAGCATCGTCCTCGATGCTATGGATCGGGCTCATGGTGAGGGTCAACAGTCATATCTGGCTCCAGCTGGGGCTCAGTTTGGGGCACTGGCTCCTCGGGAGGCTGCTGAGTATCCTGGGTAACCTGCGTCTGTGGAGGTGCCTCCTGCTGAGTCAGCTCCCCAACATGCTCCTCCTTGTGCCCTGCCTCGTGATCCTCCTCATCGGAAGCAGGAGAGTGGAAAGAGGGGGTAACTGAACGCCCTATGCTGCGAATGCATGATCCACTCTATCAAGAAGCCGCATAATACGGCACTCACTGCGCTCTATGAATTAAAGCAGACGCTGAACCAGAAGATAGGTCGGCTCGGGTGCTGGTGGTAATAAAGGTGCTACTGCTGTCGCTGAAGAAGAGGGTCCTGCCGCTGTGGTAGAAGATGAAGGTCTAGCTGTCTCTACTGCTGCTCTAGCTCGAGAGCGGCGCCTGGATGGGGGATTCTCGTGTACCCACGTACCCCACAGAATAGTAACCTCCTTGTCGTCGTCGTCTGGGGGTGGTGGTGTCACGTCATCGTCCCTCCATGGGGCACCGGCTAACTCAATAATCCTAGTGACCAATGTGGGAAATGGTAGTAATACACGGATGTGTGCTCGCCACATGCATCGAATTATCAACCGGGGGAAGTATACCTCCTTCCCCTCCATATCACAGCCAATCAGAAGAAGCATATCCATCGGAATCTCAGAAAATGGGTAGTAGGCAGGACATAGTGGGAGAATATCTGCTTCCAAGTCCTAACCTCTCTAGACAAATAAGCAAATAACATCCCCTTGGGCCTCTTATTGTCAGAATCCATCACCCAAAGGGTGTCCGGTATGGCAATAACGCACTTCAGTGCCTCATAATCAAAGGTCATAGCATTTATTGCTATCTCTGCCTACTGGTATGCACATGTGTCACCAGTCTAAGGTAGGCAATGCAATACACCCTCAATAGCAGCCTCAGTAAATAGATTGAATCAAGAGTTGCTCGAAAGAGGTTGCAGTAAAACTCCTTAACCCATGAAGTGTTTATTCTTCCCAAATCCCTATCAACAAAGCCTAAGCCCAACCCTGAATACGGGTCTTAATGGGGCGTCTCAGGTCGTTGGGAAGGGCCAATTTCTTCTCAATATTCATATTTTTCTTCCAATTGGTAGGGAAGTGGAGTTCACAGTAAAGATTGGGAAACTTGGCTGTGTCAGTGGGCGGTAGCAACTGATTTCCTTATCCACTTCATTAAGTTGGTTCTTGGCATAGTTGGCATAAGGGGAGAGGGTAGAGGCATCATAGTGCTTCCTCTTTCTTGAGGTAGTAGCCTTTGTTTTTCCTCTATCCGACATCCTAAAAGACATATGTGATATGATATAAGCATTTAGTCAAGTAGAGAAATAGCAAGCAAGATATGGCATATTCATGAAGTGAGTGAAGAAGAGATAATTCTTGGAATGCCAATAATCACAAGGTAGAAAAGAAAATAAGGTCACAAGCCAAGAATGCAACAACAATCACATCATGCTTACTCAATAAGCTCAATAAGCATCATACCCAAAAAGAATGGTTAAAGAGTTAGTTGAAAACTAAAAAGAAAAATCAGTATGTTAGGCAAGTTAAAAGTTAGAAAAAACTAATTCAAAGGTTAGGGGTGTGACGGTCATTTGCTTAATTATGAAGAATGCAGAAAATTAAGGATAACAAGTATACTCACAATCATGAGGGAGAAGAAGTCATTGATGATGAAATATGAGATTGCAAAAGAAGCAATTAATTGAAAGTATGTCATCAATCAATGTCACGGTTACGGATTATGCAATAATTGGTGTTACCAAGGGTGAAATGCACTCTGTGTAACATAAACTAAGTTAGAAACCAATTTGAATCAAGTGGGTTACACAAGTGAAATGCACCGATTATTGTAAAAGAGCGAACCGTGTTCAAGAAAATTGTCAAGTTAAATCAAATGGTGAATGTAGCACAATTCAAAAGGCATTTGATTAACTTGAAAAGTGAAAGCACGTAAAGGTTCGAATGGATATCACAGGAAACAAAGTAAAGACATGGAAATGCCGACCATTTCATCCTATGAACTGAACTTGGCGAGCTAAAGAAATCTGAATTTTAAAAGTTACAAGTTCGGTTCTAGGTGTCAAGTTTTAAGAACAAACATTTTCCAGAAATTTGGGCAGCATTCCGGTAGTAATTCGGATGTTTCCAGATAACAAAAAGTAGAAATAATTCATATATGTATCCCGAAATGTCATCAAGCAGGAGAGAAGCATGGAATACATATACACATGCAGCATGAAATACAACTCAACAATTAGAATGCAGCAGGGCAGCAGTGACATAGCAGCATAGCAATAACAAGATGTATACACACAGAAGAACACACCATCCATTATTCAGCAAGGCAATGTACAATCAGCCATGTTGGTTAACAAATACGGAGCAATTATTAGGCCTAGTATCTTCTAACCACAACCTAACTACCTAACCGCATTTATTTCTATCTAGCCTAATATGCAGAATAATCAACTAACTAATCCAATCTAATCATGCCAAAATTAATGAAAGCAATAAAGAAACAGAGCAATGTAGCAGGGGAAGGTGGATGACCTAGAGTGAAATGCAGAACATAATGGAAATAGAGAAATAGGAAGAAGGGGCAGCAAAACGGTGCTGTCAGTAGCGGCGGCTCACGGTGGCGTAGGGAGCAACGCGTAGAGCAGTGGTTGCGGTGATGATAAAAGTGGGTGGTAACTGAGGGAGGGTGAGGTTGAGATGCTCGCCAGCGGTAGCTGGTAGTTGCAGCAGCGCTCGGTGGCAGCGGAGAGAAGCAGTGAGAGTGAGAGGCCAAGGGTGAGAGAGAGAGCAGAGAAGAGAGGAAAGAAGAGATGCTGGAGGAAAGAGGCGGCGGTAGTGGCGTCGCCGGCACGGTGGTGGGTTGTGGCAGGGATTGGGGTGACTATGGAGGTTTGAGAGAATGAGAGGTAAGAGTGAACGTTGAAGAGAAGAGGGAGTGAGGGTTGTGCGATGATGAGTGGATAATTTATACACTTTTTGGCATTGTTTTTACATAGTTTTCAGTATGATTTAGTTAGTTTTTAGTATATTTTTATTAGTTTTTAATTAAAAATCACATTTCTGGAGTTTACTATGATTTTGTGTGTTTTTCTGTGATTTCAGGTATTTTCTGGCTGAAATTAAGGGACCTGAGCAAAAATCAGATTCAGAGGTTGAAGAAGGACTGCAGATGCTGTTGGATTCTGACCTTGCTGCACTCAAAGTGGAATTTCTAGAGCTACAGAACTCCAAATGGCGCACTTCCAATTGCGTTGGAAATTAGACATACAGGGCTTTCGAGCTATATATAATAGTCCATACTTTGTCTGAGTTTAGACGACGCAAACTGGCGTTGAACGCTAGTTCCATGTTGCAGTCTGGCGTTCTGCGCCAGAAACAAGTTGCAAAGTGGAGTTCAACGCCAGAAACACGTTACAAACTGGCATTCAACTCCAAGAATGACCTCTCCACGTGTAAACTTCAAGCTCAGCCCAAGCACACACCAAGTGGGCCCCGGAAGAAGATTTCTGCATCATTTACTCATTTCTGTAAACCCTAGTAACTAGTTTAGTATAAATAGGACTTTTTACTATTGTATTTACATCCTTAGTTTCATCTTTAGATCACGTTTGGGGGCTGGCCATTCGGCCATGCCTGGACCTTATCACTTATGTATTTTCAACGGTAGAGTTTCTACACACCATAGATTAAGGTGTGGAGCTCTGCTGTTCCTCAAAGATTAATGCAAAGTACTACTGTTTTTCTATTCAATTCAACTTATTCCACTTCTAAGATATTCATTCGCACTTCAATATGATGGATGTGATGATCGTGACAGTCATCATTATTCTCAACTTACAAACGCGTGCCTGACAACCACTTCCACTCTACCTTAGATTGAATGGATATCTCTTGGATATCTAATACAGGGGACCGAGTCCGAGTTATTAGTGTCTTCGTGGTATAAGTTAGAACCCATGGATGGCCATTCCTGAGATCCGGAAAGTCTAAACCTTGTCTGTGGTATTTCGAGTAGGATCTGGGAAGGGATGGCTGTGATGAGCTTCAAACTCGCGAGTGCTGCGCGTAGTGACAGACGCAAAAGGATAGTAAATCATATTCCAGTATGATCGAGGACCAACAGATGATTAGCCATGCAGTGACAGCACATTGGACCATTTTCACAGGAGGATGGGATGCAGCCATTGACAACGGTGACGCCCTACATAAAGCTTGCCATGGAAAGGAATAGGATTGATTGGATGAAGACAGCAGGAAAGCAGAGATCAGAGGAACGAAAGCATCTCTATACGCTTATCTGAAATTCTCACCAATGAATTACATAAGTACCACTATCCTATTTTATATTTTATTTATTTTCATCCACTTAATTTCTTAATACAATTTAATCCTCCTGACTGAGATTTACAAGGTGACCATAGCTTGCTTCAAGCCGACAATCTTCGTGGGATCAACCCTTACTCACGTAAGGTTTATTACTTGGACGATCCAGTGCACTTGCTGGTTAGTTGTACAAAGTTGTGAAACAGATATAAGATCATGAATGTGCGTATTGAGTTTTTAGCGCTGTTACCAAGGAATGGAATGATCACGATTTCGCACACCAAGTTTTTGGCGCCGTTGCCGGGGATTGTTCGAGTTTGGACAACTGACGGTTCATCTTGTTGCTCAGATTAGGTAATTTTATTTTAATTTTAAGCTTTTTGTTTTTATTATTCTTAATTTCGAAAAAAAAATTTCTTCTTTTTCGTTTTTCCCAAAATAATTTTTGAAAAATACCAACAAAAATTTATAAAATCATAAAATCAAAAAATAATTTTTGTGTTTCTTGTTTGAGTCTAGAGTTAAGATTTAAGTTTGCTGTCAATTGCATCTTTTTAATTTTCTAAAAATTATTTTCGAAAATTTCATGCATTGCATTCTTCATGATCTTCAAGTTGTTCTTGGCCAGTCTTCTTGTTTGATCTTCATATTTTCTTGTTTTGTATTTTTCCTTGTTTTTCATATGCATTCTTGAATTATCAATGTCTAAAGAATAAAAATTTTTAAGTTTGGTGTCTTGCATGTTTTTCTTTTCTTAAAAATTTTCAAAACTAAGTCTTGATGTTCATCTTGATCTTCAAAGTGTTCTTGGTGTTCATCTTGATATTCAAAGTGTTCTTGCATGCATCACATGTTTTGATCCAAAATTTTCATGCATTGAGTCAATTTTGTGTTTTTTCTCTTTCTTTATTAAAATTCAAAAATCAAAATATATATATATATATATATTTTCCTTATTTTACTCAAAATTTTCGAAAATATGATTTGATTTAGTCAAAAATTTTTCAAATTTAGTTATTTTTTATGAGTCAAATCAAATTTTCAATTTAAAAATCTTATCTTTTTCAAATCTTTTTCAAAATCAAATCTTTTTCATTTTTCCTTCATATTTTCGAAAACTTTTTAAATTTGATTTTCAAAATCTTTCTCTTATTTTATTTCTTAATTAGCATTTAATGTGATTGATTCAAAAATTTCAAGTTGTTACTTGCCTATTAAGAAAGGTTCAATCTTTAAATTTTAAAATCTTATCTTTTTGTTTCTTGTTAGTCAAGTAATCAACTTTAATTTTCAAAATCAAATCTTTTTAAATTTCTTTTTCAAATCTTTTTCAAAATAAGTTTCAATCAATCATATCTTTTTGTTTCAATCATATCCCTTTTTTTTTTATTTCAATCATATCTTTTTCAAATTCAATTTCAAAATCTTTTCTAACTTCTTTCCTAACCTCTTATCTTTTTTAAAATTGATTTTCAAATCTTTTTCAATCAATCTTATCTTTTTGTTTCAATCATATCTTTTTCAAAACCACCTAACTAATTCAATCTCTCTTAAAATTTTCGAAAATACCTCCCTCTTTTTCAAAATTTCATTTTGATTAACTAATTGTTTCAATTTTAATTTAATTTCAACTTTAATTTTCGAAATCTAACTTTCAATTTTAAATTTTTATTTTTAATTAAATTTTGAAATTCTCTCTCTCATCTCCTTCTATTTATTTATTCATCTACTAACACTTCTCTTCCATCCAAAAAAAAAAAATAATTCGAACACCACCTCCCTCTATGTGTTCGAGTTTTTCCTCTTCTCTTCTTTACATTACATTCTTTTCTTCTTCTACTCACACAAAGGAATCTCTATACTGTGACATAGAGGATTCCATATTTTCTTTGTTATTCCCTTCTTTGTCATATGATCAGGAGCAAGGACAGGAACATTCTTGTTGAAGCAGATCCTGAACCTGAAAGGACTCTTAAAAGGAAACTAAGAGAAGCTAAAATACAATAATCCAGAGACAACCTTACAGGAATTTTCGAACAGGAAGAGGAGATGGCAGCCGAAAATAATAATAATGCAAGGAGGATGCTTGGTGACTTCACTGCACCTAATTTCAATTTACATGGAAGAAGCATCTCAATTCCTGCTATTGGAGCAAACAACTTTGAGCTGAAACCTCAATTAGTTTCTCTGATGCAGCAGAACTACAAGTTTCATGGACTTCCATCTGAAGATCCTTTTCAGTTCTTAACTGAATTCTTGCAGATCTGTGATACTGTTAAGACCAATGGGGTTGATCCCGAGGTCTACAGGCTTATGCTTTTCCCGTTTGCTGTAAAAGACAGAGGTAGAGTGTGGTTGGACTCTCAACCCAAAGATTTCCTGAACTCTTGGGATAAGCTGGTCACGGCTTTCTTAGCCAAGTTCTTTCCTCCTCAAAAGCTGAGTAAGCTTAAAGTGGATGTTCAAACCTTCAGACAGAAAGAAGGTGAATCCCTCTATAAAGCTTGGGAGAGACATAAGCAATTGACCAAAAAGTGTCCTTCTGACATGCTTTCAGATTGGACCATCTTGGATATATTCTATGATGGTCTGTCTGAATTAGATAAGATGTCATTGGATACTTCTGCAGGTGGATCCATTCACCTAAAGAAAACGCCTGCAGAAGCTCAAGAACTCATTGACATAGTTGCTAATAACCAGTTCATGTACACTTCTGAGAGAAATCCTGTGAGTAATGGGATGCCTCAGAAGAAGGGAGTTCTTAAAATTGATACTTTGAATGCCATATTGGCTCAGAATAAAATATTGACTCAGCAAGTCAATATGATTTCTCAGAGTCTGAATAGAATGCAAGCTGCATCCAACAGTACTCAAGAGGCATCTTCTGAGGAAGAAGCTTATGATCCTGAGAACCCTGCAATAGCAGAGGTGAATTACATGGGTAAACCCTATGAAAACACCTATAATCCCTCATGGAAAAATCACCCAAATCTCTCATGGAAGGATCAACAAAAGCCTCAACAAGGCTTTAATAATGGTGGAAGAAACAGGTTTAGCAATAGCAAGCCTTTTCCATCATCCACTCAGCAAAAGACAGAGAGTTTTGAGCAGAATCCGTCTAGCTTGGAAAATATAGTCTCTGATCTATCTAAGGCCACTCTGAGTTTCATGAATGAAACAAGGTCCTCCATTAGAAATTTGGAAGCACAAGTGGGCCAGCTGAGTAAAAGGATCATTGAAACCCCTCCTAGTACTCTCCCAAGCAATACAGAAGAGAATCCAAAAGGAGAGTACAAGGCCATTGAATTGATTACCATGGCTGAACCTGTAAGGGAGGGAGAGGACGTGAATCCCAGTAAGGAAGACCTCCTGGGACGTCCAGAGATCAATAAGGAGTTTCCCTCTGAGGAACCAAAGGAATCTGAGGCTCATCTAGAGACCATAGAGATTCTATTGAACCTCCTTATGCCCTTCATGAGCTCTGATGAGTATTCTTCTTCTGAAGAGAATGAGGATGTTACTGAAGAGTAAGTTGCCAAGTACCTTGGTGCAATCATGAAGCTAAATGCCAAATTATTTGGTAATGAGACTTGGGAAGATGAACCTCCCTTGCTCATCAATGAACTGAGTGATCTGGATCAATTGACATTACCTCAGAAGAAACAAGATCCTGGAAAGTTCTTAATACCTTGTACCATAGGCACCATGACTTTTGAGAAGGCTCTATGTGACCTTGGGTCAGGAATAAACCTCATGCCACTCTCTATAATGGAGAAACTGAGAATCCTTGAGGTACAGGCTGCTAATTTCTCATTAGAGATGGTAGACAAATCTATGAAAACGGCTTATAGACTAGTAGAGGATGTGTTAGTAAGGGTTGAACGCCTTTACATCCCTGCTGATTTCATAATCCTAGACACTGGGAAGGATGAGGATGAATCCATCATCTTTGGAAGACCCTTCCTAGCCACAGCAAGAGCTGTGATTGATGTAGACAGAGGAGAATTTATCCTTCAACTGAATGAAGACAACCTTGTGTTTGAAACTCAAGGATCTCCTTCTGTAATAATGGAGAGGAAGCATGAAAAGCTTATCTCAGTACAGAGTCAACTAAAGCCCCCACAGTCAAACTCTAAGTTTGGTGTTGGGAGGCCTCAACCAAACTCTAAGTTTGGTGTTAAACTCCCATATCCAAACTCTAAGTTTGGTGTTGGGAGTCTATAAAATTGATCGGATCACCTGTGTGGCTCCATGAGAGCCCACTGTCAAGCTATTGACATTAAAGAAGCGCTTATTGGGAGGCAACCCAATTTTTATTTATCTAATTTTATTTTTATTTTTATTGTTCTTTCATGTTTTATTAGGTTCATAATCATGTGGAGTCACAAAATAAATACAAAAATTAAAAACAGAACAAAAAACAGCAGAAGAAAAATCACACCCTGGAGGAAGGACTTACTGGCGTTTAAACGCCAGTAAGGAGCATCTGGCTGGCGTTCAACGCCAGAACAGAGCATGGAGCTGGCGCTGAATGCCAGAAACAAGCATGGAGCTGGCCTTCAACGCCAAAAATATGCTGCATATGGGCGTTGAACGCCCAAAACAAGCATCACCTCGGCGTTTAAACGCCAGAAATGCATGCAAAGGCATTTTACATGCCTAATTGGTGCAGGGATGTAAATCTTTGACACCTCAGGATCTGTGGACCCCACAGGATCCCCACATACCTCCACTCACCTTCCCTCCTCATAGTCCTATATCACCCTTTCCCAAAGAACACTTCACCAATCACCTTAATCTCTCTTCCCCATCACCTCTTCACCACTCACATCCATTTCTTCTTCTTCTCATCCTTTCTTTCTTCTTTTGCTCGAGGACGAGCAAACATTTTAAGTTTGGTGTGGAAAAAGCATTGCTTTTTTTTTCATAACCACTAATGCCTCAAGGGATGCACTTTCCTCCACAGAATTTTTGGGAGCAAATCAATACCTCCCTAAGAGAACTGAATTCCAACACGGGACAATTAAAGGTGGAACATCAAGAGCATTCCATCATCCTCCATGAAATTAGAGAAGATCAAAGAGCTATGAGGGAGGAGCAAGAAAGACAGGGAAGAGACATAGAGGAGCTCAAAAGCACCATTGGTTCTTCAAGAAGAGGAAGATGCCACCCTCACTAAGGTGGACTCATTCCTTAATCTCCTTGTTTATTTATTTTCCTGTTTTTCGATTTTTATGCTTTCTGTTTGTTTATGTTTTTGTCTTCATGATCACTAGTATTTAAGTGTCTATGCCTTAAAGTTATAAATGTCCTATGAATCCATCACCTCTCTTGAATGAAAAATGTTTTAATTACAAAAGAACAAGAAGTACATGATTTCAAATTCATCCTTGAAACTAGTTTAATTATTTTGATGTGGTGACAATACTTCTTGTTTTCTGAATGAATGCTTGAACAGTGCATATGTCTTTTGAAGTTGTTGTTTAAGAATGTTAAATATGTTGGCTCTTGAAAGAATGATGAACAGGAGAAATGTTATTTGATAATCTGAAAAATCATAAAAATGATTCTTGAAGAAAGAAAAAGCAGTGAATACAGAAAGCTTGCGAAAAAATAGAAAAAAAAAAAGAAAAAGAAGCAAGCAGAAAAAGCCAAAAGCTCTTAAAACCTAGAGGCAAGAGCAAAAAGCTCAGTAACCCTTAAAACCAAAAGGCAAGGGTAATAAAAAGGATCCAAGGCTTTGAGCATCATTGGATAGGAGGGCCTAAAGGAATAAAATCCTGGCCTAAGCGGCTAAACCAAGCTGTCCCTAACCATGTGCTTGTGGCGTGAAGGTGTCAAGTGAAAACTTGAGACTGAGCGGTTAAAGTCAAGGTCCAACGCAAAAGAAGAGTGTGCTTAAGAACCCTGGACACCTCTAATTGGGGACTTTAGCAAAGCTGAGTCACAATCTGAAAAGGTTCACCCAGTTATGTGTTTGTGGCATTTATGTATCCGGTGGTAATACTGGAAAACAAAGTGCTTAGGGCCACGGCCAATACTCATAAAGTAGCTGTGTTCAAGAATCAACATACTGAACTAGGAGAATCAATAACACTATTTGAATTCTAAGTTCCTACAGATGCCAATCATTCTGAACTTCAATGGATAAAGCGAGATACCAAAACTATTCAAGAGGCAAAAAGCTACAAGTCCCACTCATCTGATTGGAGCTATGTTTCATTGATATTTTAGAATTTATAGTAGATTCTCTTCTTTTTATCCTATTTTATTTTCAGTTACTTGGGGACAAGCAACAATTTAAGTTTGGTGTTGTGATGAGCAGATAATTTATACGCTTTTTGGCATTGTTTTTACATAGTTTTCAGTATGATTTAGTTAGTTTTTAGTATATTTTTATTAGTTTGTAATTAAAAATCACATTTCTGGACTTTACTATGAGTTTGTGTGTTTTTCTGTGATTTCAGGTATTTTCTGGCTGAAATTGAGGGACCTGAGCAAAAATCAGATTCAGAGGTTGAAGAAGGACTGCAGATGCTGTTGGATTCTGACCTCCCTGCACTCAAAGTAGATTTTCTGGAGCTACAGAACTCCAAATCGCGCGCTTCTAATAGCGTTGGAAAGTAGACATCCAGGGATTTCCAGCAATATATAATAATCCATACTTTGCCCGAGTTTAGACGACGCAAACTTTCATTGAACGCCAGTTCCATGTTGCAGTCTGGCGTTCAGCGACAGAAACAAGTTGCAAAGTGGAGTTCAACGCCAGAAACACGTTACAAACTGGCATTAACCTCCAAGAATGACCTCTTCACGTGTAAACTTCAAGCTCAGCCCAAGCACACACCATGTGGGCCCCAGAAGTAGATTTTTGCATCATTTACTCATTTCTGTAAACCCTAGTAACTAGTTTAGTATAAATAGGACTTTCTACTATTGTATTTACATCTTTAGTTTCATCTTTAGACCACGTTTGGGGGCTGGCCATTCGGCCATGCCTGGACCTTATCACTTCTGTATTTTCATCAGTAGAGTTTCTATACACCATAGATTAAGGTGTGGAGCTCTGCTGTTCCTCAAAGATTAATGCAAAGTACTACTGTTTTTCTATTCAATTCAACTTATTCCGCTTCAAAGATATTCATTCGCACTTCAATATGATGGATGTGATGATCGTGACAGTCATCATCATTCTCAACTTATGAACGCGTGCCTGACAACCACTTCCGCTCTACCTTAGATTGAATGGATATCTCTTGGATATCTAATACAGGGGACCGAGTCCGAGTTATTAGTGTCTTCGTGGTATAGGTTTGAACCCATGGATGGCCATTCCTGAGATCCAAAAAGTCTAAACCTTGTCTGTGGTATTCCGAGTAGGATCTGGGAAGGGATGGCTGTGACGAGCTTCAAACTCGCGAGTGCTGGGCATAGTGACAGACGCAAAAGGATAGTAAATCCTATTCTAGTTAGATCGAGAACCGACAGATGATTAGCCATACAGTGACAGCGCATTGGACAATTTTTTATCACAGGAGGATGGGATGTAGCCATTGACAATGGTGATGGCCTACATAAAGCTTGCCATGGAAAGGAGTATGATTGATTGGATGAAGATAGCAGGAAAGCAGAGATCAGAGGAACGAAAGCATCTCTATACGCTTACTGAAATTCTCACCAATGAATTACATAAGTACCACTATGCTATTTTATATTTTATTTATTTTCATCCACTATAATTTCTTAATACAATTTAATCTGCCTGACTGAGATTTACAAGGTGACCATAGCTTGCTTCAAGCCGACAATCTCCGTGGGATCGACCCTTACTCACGTAAGGTTTATTACTTGGACGACCCAGTGCACTTGCTGGTTAGTTGTATGAAGTTGTGAAGCAGATATAAGCTCATGAACGTGCGTATTGAGTTTCTAGCGCCGTTACCAAGGAATGGAATGATCACGATTTCGCACACCATGCGACTGCACTGGGTGCCTCGCGTGGATAGGGTTAATCATTTGAATCTACGCATGCGCGCACAGTGTGCGTCTGCGCGGGTGGGAAAATGAGTGAGTGGCGCGGAAGCGTCCTGTTCGTGTCTGTGCAATGTGAGTTGGGCCAAAGGCTTAGTGTTAGCCCAGAGTCAGCATAACTCTCGGGTTATAGGCCTGAAAACATTTTCAATGGATTGACGTGCTTGGGTTGCAAATTATGCGTATCGACGCGTATGCGTGTAGTGTGTATACACGTGCATGAGGTTATGCCAGGAGCTTAGTGTTGGCGCAAGGGTGGCCCAACTCTCTGGAAAATATATGGGCCTGCATTCGCGTATGGACGCGTGCGCGCACAGTGTGCGTACGCGTCCCTACCCCTCCCCCCTTTTTTTTAAGAAATAGCAAAAACAGCTAAAAATCCTCCTAACACTACCTACAGCTCAAAATTAGCCAAGAATACAAAATGACAAAAAATCTTTTTGGCTTTTTGAGAATCTTCAAATACAAGCAAAAGAGGCTTGCTCCACAAACAACCTACAACCAATTTATTGAAACAAGTATATGGAAAGAAAACTACCTACAATGGTAACTCAAATCACTTATTAATCAAAATGCAAGAGGGTGGAAAGAGTTTACCATGGTGGGGTGTCTCCCACCTAACACTTTTAGTTTAAGTCCTTAAGTTGGACATTTGGGAAGCTCTTTGTCATGGTGGCTTATGCTTGTACTCATCCTTGAATCTCCAAGGATCTTTGCTCCTCAAATGGTTGACAGAAGTTCCAACCATCTTCACCAAGTCTGGATGGAGTTCCACCCAAGATACGAGCTCCCATAGTTGGTCTTCGTGCTTTAATCCGGCATCCCAAATCTTATTTTCGCACCCGCCTTCTAGTTGATCTTCATGAATTTTCCGTTCGGGTGGTTGACAAATAGAAGCACACCAAGTCTTTTTCCTAGACCCATGTAAAGTAGCATTCATCCAATCATGGTCCCTATGCTTTGAAGCTTTAACCTCAATGAGTCTAATTCCCAACTTCCAACCACTACACAACTCCTTCTTACTTTTAGTTCTACAAAGACCTCTAAGTTATCTATCTGTTTCAATCAAGCCATATTCAAGTGAGAAAGTGGAGCTTAAGGGTAAGAGTTTTACCTACTTGAATGTTGTGTTGGACGGTGACTTAGGGAGGGAAACTTATGTGTGGAAAATGATCCAACACAAAACTCACCGGCAAGTGGACCGGGTCGCATCAAGTAATAATAACTCACATGAGTGAGGTCGATCCCACAGGGATTGAAGGATTGAGCAATTTTAGTTTAGTGGTTGATTTAGTCAAGCGAATCATGTATTGGTTGAGTGGTTTGTTTTTGACAGAAACTAAATTGCTTGAAATGTAAAGGGAGAGGGGTAAATTGCAGGAAATTAAAGAGCAAAGAAAGTAAATAAGTTGAATCTTAAAGAACAAGTAATGTAAATTGCAGAAACTTAAATTACAAGAAATGTAAATGGCTGAATCTTAAACTGCAAGAAATGTAAATGACTTGAATTTTAAAAGGAATTGGGAGTTGGAATTGCAGAATTTAAACAAGAGGAATTAAATTGCAGCAAAATAGAAAAGTAGAAAGTGAATTGCAGTAAAATAGATCTAAACAGAAAAGTAAAAGTGCTTGAGAAATTAAAAGAAAGGGTGCTTAATTTGCAGCAAAATAAAAGATGGTTGAAGATCTCAGGGGTGGAAGAGACTAGATAACAAGTCTAGATCTCAAATCCTTCCTTGATCCAACAAGATTAATTGCAAGAGAAATGAAGAAAAGTAAATCGTAGAATTAAAGTGCAGAGAGTAGAAGAAGATGCAGTAAACAGAATTGGAATTCAATTATGCAGTAAAATTAAACAAGAGATCTTAAGGTGAGATTGAAACAGAAGTTCTTCAATTCTCCACCCAAGATCAAAAGCAAGAAAATTAGAGAGTGCTCAAGCAAGAACCGAGAAGAAGAGAGATCAATTCTCCTTCTCAATTCTCTAAGATCTAAATTCAAAATAAAAGCTCAAAATGAAAATTCCAAGTAAAATCTCAAAGTGTGAAAAAGGTTAAAGGTTCAAAAGTTCAAAAAAAAGTCCTAATTACATTAAACTAGCTCCTATTTATACACTTTCTATTCTTGGATTTTGGAATTTGGATGGGCTTTTGATTTGGTGAAGAAATGAATTAAATTGAATTTTTAGTGAATTTTTGGCCCATGGTGCACCTCCCAGGGAAGAGTTCGGCTCTTGGCAAGAGCTTTGGCCAAGAGATTTGGTTCCCCTTCCTTCTAATGTGTTGCGCACGGTCCCTTGTGACAAGAGAACAAAGCTCTTTGCAAGAGCTTGAAAGCTCTTGGCAAGAGCTTTACTTGTCCTTGAGGTCCTTGGTTCAAATCTTGGGTGGAGCACTTGTGGAGCTAATTTTCTTGGCACAAGAGAAGCCCCCAAAGTCTTGCTTTTTTGAGGTCCCTGGTTCAAGCCTTGGTGAAGGAAAACAAGCTAATTTTCCTTGGCAAATAAGTGGCGCACAAGGCCTTGCTTCCTTGAGGGACTTGGTGAGTAAAAACAAGCCAATTTTGGCTTGTTTTCCTTGTGAAGTAGCGCTGGCCCCTCTCCTCCTGGTCATGGGTTCAAGTCTTGGTGAGTGCATTAGTGAGCTTTTCTTCCTTGATTTTCTTCATGGCATGCACGAAAAAGCTCTTTAGCAGGAGCTTCAAAGCTCTTTATCAAGAGCTTGGCTCTTGATTCCTTCTTCATATGTTCTTGATAAAGCTCTTTGGCAAGAGCTTCAAAGCTCTTTGCCAAGAGCTTGGCTCTTGATTCTTTGAAGGAAAGCTCTCCACAAGAGCTTCAAAGCTCTTTGCCAAGAGCTTGGCTCTTGATTCTTGAATGCACTTATGCTTTTCCTTCCTTAAGCCACGCTTCCTTTTCTTGTGCCACGCTTTTCTTTCTTTGCTTAGATCATGCTCCTTAGGCTACGCTTTTCTTATTTTTTTCTTTTCTTCACCTACAAGTAATCAAAATAACCAATCAAAGTATCACCAAATTCACAAGGTTTATAAATCAATAAAATTCAATTAAATTTAGCTTAAACCTCATGATTTAGCATCAATTAAATGGTGGTTGTTTGATTCAAAGAAACCATGCATTTACATTCCAAATTACTTACTTAGAATGCAAGAAAGTGCATAAAACCAAATAAGAACAAAGAAAAAGGCTAGTAAAATTAGGCTAAGATGACTTGTCATCACAACACCAAACTTAAAACTTGCTTGTCCCCAAGCAAGCACTTAAACATAAGATAAGATAGAATGAAATAGATAAGTATGCATGTCCTTATTAGGCAATGAGTTGAATTTGGTTTATGGGGTTTTATGCAGATCAAGAATAGCTCATTTATTACTTGCTGTCAAAACAAACAATGTTCCCTCAAGGGTTCACCAAGGTTGCTGCTATAATGCCTTACTTTTTAATCAATTCCCTTGTTAGCTTTTCTTCTTTCTTTTGCATAAAGAGCTTATTACTTATTAAAGCCTTAGTGGCAAATGTTGCAGTGGCCTTTGGCTTATTTTCACTCAACATTTTTTTTCACCATAGACACATGGCTCATTTTTTTTTCCTAGGATCATTGATGCCCAGCATCTCTTTGGATCACTAAATGTTTTGTAGCTAGGTTGCTCTTTATTGTGGACTTTCAGTTGGCAATCCCAAATCAGTTGATCTAAGTTGCCAAGTTTTAAAATACTCCTTAGAACCTACTTGTCCAAGCATATCCTAGTACACAAACACCACAGGCATATGTCCTAGGGTCCAAACTATTGGTGTCTAGCCTTATTGTTTGTTTCTTTGCCAACTTTTGGCTTTTCTTATTTCTTTTTCTTTCTGTTTTGGTTTGTTTGCAAGGGCTTTCATTATTTGAAGGATCATAGCAGCAGATTAGCTTAGGCTCAAAGGAACATGTCATTATGCAGCATTATTTCTATGAGCTATCAATTAAATCAAACACACACCACCACTAATTTTTCATTCTAACTTTTGCAACATTGAATAATTACTTTTCTAAATCAAACATCTCTCTTTTATTCAGATAGCATGGGGAACAAGACAAAGTATTCAAGCTGATGAATGATGACATTTATTATGTAGATAAGCAAAAATTATGCAAATAGCTTTTTCCAACATGTACTTCCACTTGCAACTAAATGATTATTCCAGCCAGATATAAAGGAGTCTCTAAATTAAATAATTGCATATCAACAAGAATCAAGTATAGATACAACCTGTGGGTTGCAGCTTCTCATTCTTCCTTCTGCTTGCTCCTTTTGAATCATAATGCAAGTGTTCTTTGAATTTGTCGGCTATTTTTCTGCATAATCCTCAAAAAGTGGCTTGCTTCTCAAGCCCTTAAGATATCCGGTTAATTTGCAAAGTTTATGTGTGGGCTCTTGAACTTACTTTGGTGTGTGAACACCAAACTTAGTTCCTTGCCAAGATTTCTCATGCAACAATTTATATGTGAACTCTTTTTCTTTTTCAAAAGAAATAAACTAATGAATTGGAAACAGCAAACTAGTTAACTAGTTTATCTAAATGCATGAAGCTAGCTTTGTGTAGGGGGTGAGAATGTGTTTTATAATGGGATTTTGGTGGAACACCAAACTTAGAATTCTTCATTCTCCCTTATATTGTTTTGGTGTGCAACACCAAACTTAGCTTCTTGCAGTATAAATAAAGCTAATTAACCTTTTTATTAAATAGCTATGAAAAGAAAACTACCTCAGGTTGGGTTGCCTCCCAACAAGCGCTCTTTTATTGTCATTAGCTTGACATTCTCTGTGTTTGTTCAGTTTAGGTACTGAACTTCCTTTTCCTTGTCCCATTGTCCTCCTAAATAAGGCTTTGCTATATGTCCATTTGCTGTGAAGTGGCTCTGTGTGGCTTCGTCTAGCAGCTCAAGACTTCCATAAGGAAAGACTTTTGTTACTAGATACGGACCTGTCCATTTGGACTTGAGCTTGCCAGGGAAGATCTTGAGCCTTGAGTTATACAGGAGCACTTGCTGTCCTGGCTTGAACTCTTTCTTTGAGATCTTCTTGTCATGCCACCTCTTAGCTCTCTCCTTGTATATCTTAGCATTCTCATAAGCTTCTAGTCTAAACTCATCCAATTCATTTAGTTGTAGCAGCCTCTTTTCTGCTGCTGCTTGAGAATCAAGGTTGAGAAGTTTAGTGGCCCAAAAAGCTCTATGTTCAAGCTCCACAGGGAGGTGACAAGATTTTCCATATAATAGCTGAAATGGGGACTTTCCAATGGGAGTTTTGAAAGCTGTCCTGTATGCCCAGAGTGCATCTTCTAACTTCCTGGCCCAATCTTTCCTTGTGCTTCCCACTGTTTTTTCTAAAATTCTCTCAACTCTCTGTTTGCTATTTCAGCCTGGCCATTAGTCTGAGGATGGTATGGTGTTGCTATTTTATGGATTACTCCATATTTGTGGAGGAGTTTCTCCATTTGCTTGTTGCAGAAATGACCACCACCATCACTGACAAGACCCTTGGACACTCCATATCTAGTGAAGATATGCTTCTTAAGGAATTGAAGGACAATTTGTGCATCACAAGTGGTTGTGGCTATGGCTTCCACCCATTTTGAGACATACTCCACTGCTACCAGGATGTATCTGAAAGAATAAGAAGGGGGGAAAAGGTCCCATGAAATCAATGCCCCATAGGTCAAATAGCTCAACTTCCAAGATGAAATTCTGAGGCATCTCATTCCTTTTTGTCAATCCTCCAGCTCTTTGGCATTCATTGCATTGGTGAACAAACTCTCTAGCATCCTTGAAGATAGTTGGCCAATAAAAACCGCTTTGTAATACCTTTGCAGCTGTTCTCTCTGGTCCAAAGTGCCCACCGTATGCTGAACCATGACAATGCCACAATATGTCCCTCATTTCATTTTCATGGACACACCTCCTAATCATTCCATCAGAGCACCTTTTGAATAAAAATGGTTCATCCCACAAGAACTTCCTCGCTTCATTGAGCAGCTTCTTCACTTGTTTCTTAGAACATTCTTGAGGTATCTTCCTTCCCACTTTATAATTTGCTATGTCAGCAAACTAGGGTGTTTGTTGAACTTGGAACAGGTGCTCATCAGGGAAGTTCTCGTTTACTTGTTGTGGTCTGTCTTGACATACTTCTTGTGGTACTCTGGATAAATGATCCGCCACTTGATTTTCACTTCCCTTCCTATCTCTGACTTCAATATCAAACTCTTGAAGTAGCAGCACCCACCTAATAAGCCTTGGCTTTGAATCCTGTTTAGACATTAAATACTTGAGAGCAGCATGGTCAGTGTACACTATAACTTTGGAGCCAATCAAGTATTGTCTAAACTTATCAAATGCATAAACAATTGCCAAAAGTTCTTTCTCGGTGGTTGTATAATTTTTCTGTGTTTCATTTAACACTTTGCTGGCATAATATATGACATGGTGCAGCTTGTCTTTCTTTTGTCCCAGCACAGCACCAATAGCAAGGTCACTTGCATCACACATAAGTTCAAAAGGTAAGTTCCAATCAGGGGGTGTGATGATTGGTGCTGTGATGAGTTTTCTCTTTAAGGTTTCAAAGGCATGCTTACAGTTGTCATCAAAGATAAAGGGTTGTCAATCACTAGCAAATTGCTCAATGGTTTTGCTATTTTTGAGAAATCTTTGATGAACCTTCTGTAGAAACCAGCATGCCCAAGAAAACTCCTTACTGCTTTCACATTAACGGGTATAGGAAGTTTTTCAATAATTTCTATTTTGGCTTTATCAACTTCTATACCCTTGCATGACACCTTATGCCCAAGAACCATCCCTTCAGGAACCATGAAATGGCATTTTTCCCAGTTTAAGATCAAGTTAGTTTCTTGGCATCTTTTCAAAACAAGAGTTAAATGATGCAAACAGGTGTTAAATGAATTTCCAAAGACAGAAAAATCATCCATGAATACTTCCAAAAATTTTTCAACCATATCTGAGAAAATGGAAAGCATACACCTCTGAAATGTGGCTGGGGCGTTGCACAGCCCAAAGGGCATCCTCCTGTATGCGAAAACTCCAAATGGACATGTGAAGGCAGTTTTCTCTTGATCTTTAGGGTCCACTACGATTTGATTGTAACCAGAATACCCATCTAAGAAACAATAATAGGCATGGCCAGCTAATCTTTCCAGCATCTGATCAATAAATGGGAGAGGGAAATGGTCTTTCCTTGTGGCATCATTCAATCTTCTATAGTCTATGCACATCCTCCACCCAGTCACTGTCCTAGTAGGGATCAACTCATTCTTCTCATTGGTGATGACCGTCATTCCTCCCTTTTTTGGTACAACTTGAACCGGGCTTACCCATGAGCTATCAGAGATTGGGAAGATTATTCCAGCATTCCACAACTTCATGACTTCCTTTTGAACTACCTCCTTCATGGCTGGGTTGAGCCTTCTTTGGGGTTGGACCACAGGCTTTGATTCTTCTTCCAGCAAAATTTTATGCATACAAATGGCTGGGCTAATACGTTTGATATCGTCAATTGTCCACCCCAAGGCTGCTTTGTGAGCTTTCAACACTTCAATCAGCTTTGTTTCTTCTTCTATATTCAAGGAGGAGTTAATGATTACTGGTAGGGTCTCTTCTTCTCCCAGGAACACATATTTGAGGTGAGGGGGAAGAGGTTTCAATTCCTGTTTTGGCTTCTCTTTTTCCTTGTCTTCACTAGAGATTTCTACCACCTCTTCTTCCTGTTGCTCATGACAAGTGGCTTCTAACATTTCCTCCACTAGACTTTCTATCATGTCCACCTTCATGTAATTTTCTTGTTCAGGAAGGTGTTGCATTGATTTGAAGACATTGATGACCATTTGCTCATTATGTACTCTAAAAATCATATCTCCCTTCTCTACATCAATAACGGCTCTGGCTGTGGCTAAAAATGGCCTTCCCAAGATGATTGAGTTGTTTCCTTCTTCCTCTGTATCTAGAATCACGAAGTCTGCTGGGAAGATAAACTCTCCAACCTTCACTAACAGGTTTTCCACAATGCCATTGGGTGTCTTGATTGATCTGTCAGCCATCACTAAAGACATCCTGGTAGGTTTGAGTTCCTCTATGGCAAGCTTTCTCATCATTGATAATGGCATCAGATTGATGCTAGCACCAAGGTCACAGAGAGCTTTGTCTAAGGTCATTTTGCCTATGGTACATGAAACTACAAAGCTCCCTGGATCTTTAAGCTTTGGTGGGATAACTCCTTGAATCACAGCACTACATTCTTCAGTGAGAAGTATTGTTTCCTTCTCTTGCCAGCTCCTCTTCTTGTTGATGAGTTCTTTTAAGAACTTTGCATACAGGGGCATTTGCTCAAGTGCTTCAGCTAAGGGAATATTGATCTCCAACTTCTTGAAGATTTCAAGAAATTTTGGGAAGTGTTGGTCCTTAGTCTCTTTGTTGAACCTTTGAGGATATGGCAAAGGTGGTGTGAAGTTCACTCCCTGCCTTTGTTCCTTGGTTGGCTCTTTCATTGCTTCCTTCTCTTTCCTTGATTTTTGTGGCTGATCTTCCTTTTCTTTGAGCTCTTCTGAGGTCTGCTTGCTTGCTATTACATCTTCATCATTGGCTTTCTCTTCTTCAGCTTGTTTCTTGTCACTTTCCTTTGGCTTCTTGGTTGTTTCTTTATTTTTCACTAGGATTTTCCCACTCCTCAGTTGTATTGCCTTGCACTCCTCTTTTGGATTAGGAATAGTGTCACTTAGTAGTGAGCTTGATGGCCTTTCGATGGCAATCTGCTTGGAGAGTTGTCCAATTTTTCTTTCCATATTTTTCATAGAGGCTTCCTGGTTCCTCAATTTCATCTCTTGATTTTTCATCATCTTTTCCATTAGGAGCTCCAAGTTGTTAATCCTTTGAGATTCTTGTGAGATTGGTTGATTGTGGGGTGTTAAGGGTTGAAGGTAAGTGTTTTGATTTGAGGTTTGATTATTGGATGGATAATGGTTGGAGTTGGGGTAGTTGTTTTGGGGTTTTCTGTAAGGGTTTTGGTTAGTTTGCTGCTGGTTGTGGTTTTGGTTGTTTCTTGAAGTGTTTTGATTTGAGTTTCTCTGCCATGGTTGTTGATTCTGGTTGTGATTGTCTCCCCACCTAAGGTTTGGGTGGTTCTTCCAAGAAGGGTTGTAAGTATCACCATAGACTTCATTTGGCCCAGAATTTTGGTTGTGCATGTACTGGACTTGTTCTTGCTGCTGCTCCTCTTGAGTTTCTTCATTTTGCCCCCATGTGGATGATGGTTGGCTTGTGTTAACTGCTGCAACTTGGAGGCTATCAATCCTCTTGGCCATTTGCTCAAATTGTTGTTGAATTTGCTGCGGCATCATTTTGTTTTGAGCCAAGATTGAGTCTACTCCTTCCAAATCCATCACTCCTTTCCTTTGTGATGGTTGGCGTTGCCTTTGGTGAGCAAAGAAATATTGATTGTTGGCCACCATATCAATGAGATTTTGGGCTTCCTCTGCAGTTTTCATTAGTTGTAAAGAGCCTCCTGCTGAATAATCCAAAGCCTCTTGAGATTTCAGTGTCAAGCCTTCATAGAAGTTCTGCAATCTATCCCACTCACTAAACATTCCTGGTGGACACTTCCTGATTAGAGCTTTGTATCATTCCCATGCCTCATACAAAGGTTCAGCATCCATTTGTGTGAATGTTTTCACTTCAGTCTTCAATCTAATAACTCTTTGAGGTGGGTAAAACTTGGCAAGGAACTTGGTTACTAGATCATCCCAATTGTTGATGCTGTCTCTTGGGAAGGATTCCAACCATTGAGTGGCTTTGTCTCTGAGAGAAAATGGAAATAGCAGTAGCTTGTAGCTGTCAGGGTGCACACCATTGGTTTTGACAGTGTCACAAATCCTCAAGAAGGTGGACAAGTGTTGGTTAGGGTCTTCAAGTGGTCCTCCTCCATAAGAACAATTGTTTTGAACCAAGGTAATGAGTTGTAGCTTTAGTTCAAAGTTATTTGCATTAACATTTGGGGTAAGAATGCTACTCCCACAATGTCTAGGATCTGCACATGTGTAGGAAGCCAAAACTCTTCTCTGTGGTGGATCATTGTTGTTATTGGCTGCTCCTTCAGCTCCATTTGGTGGGTTTGTTAAGTGTTCCTCCATATCTTGGAATTCTTCTTCTGAATCCTCTTCTTCTCCAATAATGTTTTTCCCTCTTTCAGCTCTTCTTAATCTTCTGAGGGTTCTTTCGTCTTGTTCACAAAATGTGGGTATAACTCTCCTTGTACCTGACAAACAACCAAAACATAGGAATCACAACACCATAAAGCAATAACACTTCAATCCATGGCTGAAGTGAAATGTTAATTGGCTTAAGCAAAAATTCAAACAGTTAGTGTGTTAGTCAAAATAAAAGAAACAGAAAATAAAAAGTGCTTGATCTAGATCTCCACTTCACTTAATCATTGTCAATCTAATCAATCTCCGGCAACGGCGCAAAAAACTTGATGGTGTGGAAAACGATCCAACACAAAACTCATCGGCAAGTGGACCGGGTCGCATCAAGTAATAATAACTCACATGAGTGAGGTCGATCCCACAGGGATTGAAGGATTGAGCAATTTTAGTTTAGTGGTTGATTTAGTCAAGCGAATCAAGTATTGGTTGAGTGGTTTGTTTTTGACAGAAACTAAATTGCTTGAAATGTAAAGGGAGAGGGGTAAATTGCAGGAAATTAAAGAGCAAAGAAAGTAAATAAGCTGAATCTTAGAGAACAAGTAATGTAAATTGCAGAAACTTAAATTACAAGAAATGTAAATGGCTGAATCTTAAAGTGCAAGAAATGTAAATGACTTGAATTTTAAAAGGAATTGGGAGTTGGAATTGCAGAATTTAAACAAGAGGAATTAAATTGCAGCAAAACAGAAAAGTAGAAAGTGAATTGCAGTAAAATAGATCTAAACAGAAAAGTAAAAGTGCTTGAGAAATTAAAAGAAAGGGTGCTTAATTTACAGCAAAATAAAAGATGGTTGAAGATCTCAGGGGTGGAAGAGACTAGATAACAAGTCTAGATCTCAAATCCTTCCTTGATCCAACAAGATTAATTGCAAGAGAAATGAAGAAAAGTAAATCGTAGAATTAAAGTGCAGACAGTAGAAGAAGATGCAGTAAACAGAATTGGAATTCAATTATGCAGTAAAATTAAACAAGAGATCTCAAGGTGAGATTGAAACAGAAGTTCTTCAATTCTCCACCCAAGATCAAAAGCAAGAAAATTAGAGAGTGCTCAAGCAAGAACCAAGAAGAAGAGAGATCAATTCTCCTTCTCAATTCTCTAAGATCTAAATTCAAAATAAAAGCTCAAAATGAAAATTCCAAGTAAAATCTCAAAGTGTGAAAAAGTTTAAAGGTTCAAAAGTTCAAAAAAAAGTCCTAATTACATTAAACTAGCTTCTATTTATACACTTTCTATTCTTGGATTTTGGAATTTGGATGGGCTTTTGATTTGGTGAAGAAATGAATTAAATTGAATTTTTAGTGAATTTTTGGCCCATGGTGCACCTCCCAGGGAAGAGTTCGGCTCTTGGCAAGAGCTTTGGCCAAGAGCTTTGGTTCCCCTTCCTTCCAATGTGTTGCGCACGGTCCCTTGTGACAAGAGAACAAAGCTCTTTGCAAGAGCTTGAAAGCTCTTGGCAAGAGCTTTACTTGTCCTTGAGGTCCTTGGTTCAAATCTTGGGTGGAGCACTTGTGGAGCTAATTTTCTTGGCACAAGAGAAGCCCCCAAAGTCTTGCTTCTTTGAGGTCCCTGGTTCAAGCCTTGGTGAAGGAAAACAAGCTAATTTTCCTTGGCAAATAAGTGGCGCACAAGGCCTTGCTTCCTTGAGGGACTTGGTTTGAACCTTGGTGAGTGAAAACAAGCCAATTTTGGCTTGTTTTCCTTGTGAAGTAGCGGTGGCCCCTCTACTCTTGGTCATGGGTTCAAGTCTTGGTGAGTGCATTAGTGAGCTTTTCTTCCTTGATTTTCTTCATGGCATGCACGAAAAAGCTCTTTGGCAAGAGCTTCAAAGCTCTTTATCAAGAGCTTGGCTCTTGATTCCTTCTTCATATGTTCTTGATAAAGCTCTTTGGCAAGAGCTTCAAAGCTCTTTGCCAAGAGCTTGGCTCTTGATTCTTTGAAGGAAAGCTCTCCACAAGAGCTTCAAAGCTCTTTGCCAAGAGCTTGGCTCTTGATTCTTGAATGCACTTATGCTTTTCCTTCCTTAAGCCACGCTTCCTTTTCTTGTGCCACGCTTTTCTTTCTTTGCTTAGATCATGCTCCTTAGGCTACGTTTTTCTTATTTTTTTCTTTTCTTCACCTACAAGTAATCAAAACCAATCAAAGTATCACCAAATTCACAAGGTTTATAAATCAATAAAATTCAATTAAATTTAGCTTAAACCTCATGATTTAGCATCAATTAAATGGTGGTTGTTTGATTCAAAGAAAGCATGCATTTCCATTCCAAATTACTTACTTAGAATGCAAGAAAGTGCATAAAACCAAATAAAAACAAAGAAAAAGGCTAGTAAAACTAGGCTAAGATGACTTGTCATCAGAAACCTCCCACACTTAAACAATGCAAGGTCGACTTCCTTATGCTCTTCTTTGGGTATTTCCACCTCTTGACAACCTCTTTCATGTTCTTCTTGCTTGTTGACTTCTTCCAATTCCTCCTTATCATCAATCAAGTCAAATTTAGGAGGTTGTGTGAAATCTACTTCCATATCAACTCCACCTTTGATGGAAGAGTCTTCAATGAGATCACCAACATCATTTGGTGTTGAGTTGTCTTCAATAGCGTCAATTTCACGCCCCATGGGAGAGGGTTCAATTATTGATAAGAAATCATTGATGATTGAATCCATCTCTCGATCAACCTTCTCATATTCTTCAATCTTTATATGCTTCGGAGGTTGTTGAGACTTCCATGGTGGTTCCACATCTCCTAGATCTTCAACCACTTCTTCCTTTTCTTCAATGACCCTAGGCGTCTCCAATTGCTCCAATACAAAGCTCAACTCTTCCTTCTTTGGATTTTCCAATCTCTCTTTCATGCTTTGCTCATCTTTTGATTTCTCACATGTGGCCATGGAAGCACCTTGAGTGTTCAAGCATTGGTAGGCTAAAGTATGCACTACCTTAGTCAAATTAGTCACAAACTCTAGGGTGTTCCTTTGCATATCCACTTGGCCTTGAAGTAGCAAGGTAAGAGAATCATCTATTAGGGCTTGGGGTGGATAGGAAGGGTCATCATTTTGGAGAAAGGGTTTATAGTGGAGAGGCGGTTCTTCTTGGTAATAGTATGGAGATGATATGTATTGAGGTGGTTCTTGGTGGTAATCACGATAGGATTGTGGTGGTTCTAAAGGTTCTTGCTCATAACGGTCACAAGGAAATGGCATGGTTGATTAGTCATATGATCGATGTGGGTCACAAGAAGGTGCTTGGTAAAAATGGGCTTGTGAGCATGGTTGATAGTCATGTTGAGGATAAGGTTCATAAGCATATGGTGGTGGTACTTGATCATCACAAAAAGAGTCACCATAGCCATTGAATTGGCATGCACTAGGATGTGAATTATACCTATAAGTATCCGGAAGTTGTTGCCAATAGGAGTGATCAATTCCTTGAGGCTCCTCCCATCTTGAAGTGTTCCATCCTTGGTACATGTTGTCATTAAAGTCTACATTTCCTACAACATAGTGAGAACCAAACTCATAGCCAAAGTGAGAATTCATAGTGGAAAAACAGAATAAAACTAACAAAATATATTAAACAAGCAAGAGACAAACCTATTCACACTATTCACATATATACAATAACCAATAACATAACACCATTGCAAATTCCCGGCAACAGCGCCATTTTGATGAACGAATTTTTGACGGTTTAGAATTTCACTAATGAAGTCTTGTTGTAATGTATAGTTTCTAAACCAACAATAATCCTTTCGTACAAAAATTTTGTTTGTCACAAGTACAAACCCCTAATAATACTAATGACCGAAGTATTCAAACCTTGGGTCGTCTCTCAAAGGAATTGCAGGGTAGTGTTCTTGTTATTGGTAATGAGTTGTATATTTTGTTTGTCACAAGTACAAACCCCTAATAATCCTAATGACCGAAGTATTCAAACCTTGGGTCGTCTCTCAAAGGAATTGCAGGGTAGTGTTCTTGTTATTGGTTGTGAGTTGTATATTTTGGGGTTTTGGATGAGACACAAGAATAGTAAATGACAGTGAAAATGAAATGATAAAACGGTCTTGGCATAGTTTGGTGGTCAAGGATCTCTATCCTTATCACTAAACACAACATGATAATTGCAAGGATCAATCCCACTAAGTCATCCCCTAACTAATAGTAAAGGAAAGTCAAGTGAGCTATACTAATCCAAATCCATAAGTCCTAGCTCTCCACTAATTGCATTAGTGAGAATTAGAGTTAATGGCTATCAACTATCAATCACTTGGACATTAGTAACTCAAGAGTTCCTAAGTAACCTTCCCAAGCCAAGAACATAAAATTCTACTCTAAAATCTAACCAAGCATTTCATCAAACACTTGGAAGGCACAAAAGGGAAACATAGTAAATTGACAACAAGAATGAATTCTAACAACAATTAGATGCAAAGAATTAACAACAACAATCAAAGAAAACACAATTGACATGAATTACCTCAAATTGCATTAAAAGCGAATAAAGGACCAAAAGTAGGTCCAAAACAAAGTATAGAAACAAAATAGAAGAAATTACAACAAGAGAATGAAAGAACAAGTTATAGAAACATAGAATTGAAAGGTAGAAGAAGATGAAAGCAAAGATTAAAACTTAGATCTAAGAGGAGAGATTAACCTAAACCTAATCCTAATTCTAGAGAGAAGAGAGAGCTTCTCTTTCTAGAAAACTAAACTAAAACTAGATCTCCAGTGTAATGTGTGTCCAATGGTGTGAAGTGATTCCTTCCCCTTCAATCCTTGGTTCCTTTTGTCTTTTCCCGCCAAAAACTCAGCTCCAAATGGGGCTAGAAACCCTCCAAAATCGTCAGGCATGAGTTAGAGTAAAAGAATCACGTGCAGCCTTCGGCGTATACGCGTACAGTGCGCGTACGCGTCCATGGAGCATTTCGCAATCCACGCGTAGGCGCATAGTGCGTGCGCGCGTCCATGGGCATGTTCCAAATCTTCAGCTTTTCATGATTTATCCACTTTGTATGCTTTCCTTTCACTCCTTTGATCATTTCCTAGCCCTTTTCAATCTGAAATCACTAACAAACACATCAAGGCATCTAGTAGAATCAAAGGAAGATAAAAATAATCAAATTAAAGGTCTAAAAAGCATGTTTTCACATCTAAGAACAAATAAGGAGACAATCACAAAAGCATGCTATTTCATTGAATAAATATGAGGAAAAGTTATCAAAATACTCTAAATTCAACACAAGATAAACCCTAAAAATGGGGTTTATCAAGAATACCAAAGAACAAATTCGAAAATTTCAAGGAAAGTAAAGAACACACAAAGGACACCAAACTTAAGAACTGACACTAGACTCAAACAAAAGACAAAGAAAAGATGAATTTTGAAAAAGTTTTTGAAAAAGAAAACACAAGACACGAAACAAGATAGTAAAAAGTACCTAATCTAAGCAACAAGATAGTCCGGTAGTTTGTCAAACTCAAACAATCCCTGGCAACGGTTGCAAAAACTTGGTGCACAAAATTGACTCCACAATATTCGCACAGATAGACCGGCAAGTGTACCGGGACGTCCAAGTAATACCTCAGGTGAGTGAGGGTAAATCCCATGGAGATTGATGGTTTGAACAAGCAATGGGTATCTTGTAGATCTTAGTCAGGCGGATAGAAAATATAGTTGGTGTGGAAAAATGCATAAAAATAGAATAAATAAATTGTTACTGGATTGGTGTGAAATTAATGATAAGAGAACGGTTGAGGCTTCAGAGATGCTTCCTACTTTAACTTCTAATGATTTATTCCATGGCAGGCTGTAAGTGATTAATGCCAGGTCAGTGGTCATTAATCTCCTCTGCTTTAGATCAAACGCCAGGGCAGTGGTCATCTAATCTGAACGGGGGTGAAGCCCTAGCAGTCCATTTTCTTGGTGATCCTACTCAAAATACCACAGATAAGGTCGGATCTTCCGGATTAGAGAATACTGCTTCACGATTCTAGCTTATACCATAAAGGCCCTAATCGCCCTGTACCTCGGCTAAACTGAAGTCTCCAGTCCCCCAACAAAGTCGTGGATTAGCCATCTAAGAGATGTATAATCAAGCTTGTGGTTCAGTACTATCCCGTCAAGGACTTACAAGAACCCATGTAGAAAAGGGATAACGGTCATGTTACACTCCCAATTCATTAGGATGAAAAACGAAGATCCATCTTAGAAAAGAATCAAGCATTGATTGAAATAGAATAGTGATATTATTAATCCATGAGAATCAGCAGAGCTCCTAACCTTAACCTAGGAGGTTAGTGACTCATAACTTACAGAAAGTAGTGAAAGGTTTGAATGGGCAAAGATCTCTGACAAGGTTGATATTTTTTCTATATATTATAGTCTAGCAACTAAGGATTATAGAAATAGGATAAACTAGGTTGATAGTATAAAAATCCACTTCAGGAGCCTACTTGGTGAGTGTTTGCGCTGAGCTAAGGGTGACTCCATGAGCTAATACCCTTGTTGGGTGTTGAATGCCAGTTTTGGACTCCTTTTTGGGCGTTGGACGCCACCTTCTCCCCTTTTGGGCGTCCAACGCCAGGAAGAGGGTGAAGTGCTGGCATTGAAGCCAGTTTTAGACCTTTATTTCTTTAGCAAAGTATAAATTATTATATATCGTTGGAAAGCACTGGATATTAGCTTTGCAATGCCATTGAGAGCGTGCCATTTGGACTTCTGTAGCGCCAAAAATTACCTAAAATCATCATAAAACACAACAACTCAAAGTAGAATCCAAAAATGTGAATTTTGCACTAAAACCTATGAAAATATAATAAAACTTAAACAAAACATAACAAAAACTATATGAAAATGATGCCAAAAAGCGTATAAAATATCCGCTCTTCAGCGTTGAACGCCCATCCTTTCCTATTGTCTGGCATTCAATGCCAGTAAAGGGCTTCCTCAGGGTACTCTATTTTTAGTTCTAAAGGTTGCTGTCTTTGTTCTAGGAGGTACACATGATCATAAATATTAGAAAGCAAAATAACTATGAAAAACACTTGAAATTGAAAGAAAACTAAATCAACCTAGAATAATTATAAAAACAGAAAACCAAAATATACTATTATTTTTTGGGTTGCCTCCCAACATGCGCTTCTTTACTATCATTTAGTTGGACTTTACTGTGCTCATGTCAGAAACAGGGTGGATTTTTCTTGCTCAACTTCACCACCCAAGTAATGTTTCATGCTCTGGCTATTAACAGTAAATCTTTTATCAGAGTGGTTACTCTGGAGTTCTATATGACCATAAGGTGATACATTAGTGATCAGGAAAGGTCCTATCTAACGTGACGTAAGTTTCCCAAGAAAGAGCTTCGGTCTAGAATTGAAGAGTAGAACTTTCTATCCAAGTTTAAAGACTCTGGAAGATACCTTTCTATCATGCCACTTCCTGGCCCTTTCCTTATAAATCTTTGCATTTTTAAATGCAGCAAGTCGGAATTCTTCAACTCATTTAGCTGGAGCAACCATTTCTCTCTTGCTGCCTTTGCATCATGGTTTAGGAGTTTGTTGCCCAGTAGGCCTTGTGTTCCAGCTCCACTGACAGGTGGCATGCCTTCCCACACACTAATTGATATGGTGACGTTCCTATAGGGGTCTTGAAATCTATTCTGTATGCCCAGAGAGCATCATCAAGCTTTCTGGCCTAATTATTTCTAGAGGTACTCACTGTCATTTCCAGGATTCTCTTCAGTTCTCTATTTGAGACTTCAACTTGCCCATTTGTCTGTGGGAGATATGGGGTTTCCACCTTATGGCCAACTCCATAACGGTGCAAAATAGAGTTAAGCTGTTTATTGTAGAAGTGAGTGCCTCCATCACTAATCAGTGTCCGAAGGGCACCAAACCTACTAAAGATGTTCTTCTGGAGGAACTTCATCACTACTCTAGAGTCATTTGTCGGTGATGCGACTGCCTCAACCCATTTAGACACATAATCCACTGCCACGAGGATATAGGTGTTTGAGTATGAAGGTGGGAAAGATCCCGTGAAATCTATACCCCATACATCAAATAGCTCAATTTCTAGGATTTCTTGTTGAGGCATGTTGTGACCATGAGGGAGATTTCCAGCCCTTTGGAAACTGTCACAGTGACGAACAAACTCTCGGGAATCCTTAGACAGTGTGGGCTAGTAAAAACCACTTTGGAGAACCTTTGTGGTTGTTCTCTCACTGATAACGAAAAAATTAATATGAAAAACTACCGACAAGTGCACCGGGTCGTATCAAGTAATAAAACTCACAAGAGTGAGGTCGATCCCACAAGGATTAAATGATTAAGCAATCAGTAGTTAATTGATTATTCTAGTTAGACAGGCATAATTGGATGATGAGCAAATAGGAAATGTAAATGACTTGAAAGTAAAAGAAAGCAATAAAGTGTAAGAAAGTAAATGGCATAAATATAAAGTACAAGAAGTAAAGTGCTGGAAGGGTAAAGTGCAGGAAATTAAATACAAGAACTAAGAATAAAATGAACTTTGGGATCAAGAGATATTGCATTCTCCGGATCAATAATTCTCATCTCTTCTTCAATCATGCAACTCATTTACCTCTTGGCAATCATGAGTGATTGAATCCCAATCCCTTGGTAATTCAATCTCCCCAATCATGATCAATAGCCAATTCCTTGGTCTAAATGCTCTTGAAAAGAGATGAAGCTTGGTCCCTGATTATACCACACATTCTCATAGATCCAAGTAGTGGGTGGATTTAGCGTCACAATATCCAATCCCAAAATCCAGATCTACTCAATTGTGAGAAAGGATTTCAAGCATGATTCTACGATTCTTCTCCCAAGGTTCACATAGAATCTATGTGTATTCAATCTCTTTTCCAAGATGATTGAATACTTGAATGAAGAACGAAATGCTTTCTAATAAATCAAGAAAGATGAAGAGAAGAAGAAGAATCAAAACAAATCAATCCATCAAAGTACAATAGAGCTCTCTCTCCCAATGGAAAGAGTTAGTAATTCATAACTAAATTATTTACCAAGGTGGGTATGAAAGAAAGTGGAGGAGAAGAGAAGTGTGGAAGAGAAGAGGAGAGTCCGAAGACTCCCTCCTGAATGACTGTGTCAATGTGTGTGTTTTGGTCCTATTAATAGCTATCCTAAATTATAAACTCAAATGAAATTGAAAGCAAATTACATTCAAATGAAAATTAACTATTCTAGATACTTTTTGTGGCCTTGATTGGTTGGCAATTGTTGCTTGAATCAGAGTTGGAGTGGGCTTGGTTGAAGGTTGCAGGCAGCCGGGAGAAGTTGGCTTGCCACGCCCACTGGAAATTGCTCCCTGGAATTGTGATCCATGTTACAGCACTAAAAGGATGGAGTTGTTTGGGCCCAAAATAGAATTTCAACTATAGAGTATTATATATTGCTCGAAAGCCCTGAATGTGAACTTTCTAACGTTGCTGCTAAAATCTCCTCAATTGGACATCTATAGCTCAAGCTATGCTCATTTGAAGTTGAAGAGGTCAGTTTTTCAAAATGCCCCGGCGTGCTATGCCCACTGGCACGCCCATAGACATGCCCAACTTGTAACGCTAAAAGAATGGTCTTTTTCAAATTAGATTTAATGCCCACTATGAAGTGTTTTATATCGTTGGAAAGTTCTGAATGTCACCTTTCCAACGCCACTCGAAGCGCACCTTTTGGATTTCTATATCTCAAGTTATGTTCCTTTGAAGAGGAAGAGGTCAGGCTGGCATCTCTTTAGGGACATGTTGTGCTCCTTGTGTTATATATGGGTGGAAAGCTCTGGATGTCTACGTTTGAATGAAACTAGAATCACGACATTTGGAGGTTTGTAGCTCAAGTTATGTTTATTTGAATGTGTGGAGGTCAGGCTGGCGTGTGACCCAACGTGCCATGCCTTCGTACACGCCCATAGTGCACTCCAGGATCAAATTTTACTCTCTGAAAAGTTGGCCAGGCATGCCATGCCCAGGCACGCCCGTAGACACGCCCATATTAAAGTCTTTGGCGTGCCACGCCTAGGAACGCCAACAGGCCTATAGGTGTTTAAAAGCTGTTCTGCATGCCCAGAGAGCATCATCAAGCTTTCTGGCCCAATCCTTTCTAGAGGTGCTCACTGTCCTTTCCCAGGATTCTCTTCAGTTCTCAATTTGAGACTTCATAACGGTGAACTACATAACGGTGCAGAATAGAGTCAAGATGTTTATTACAGAAGTGAGTGCCTCCATAATTGATCAGTTTTCGAGGGACACCAAACCTACTGAAGATGTTCTTCTGGAGGAACTTCATCACTACTCTAGTGTCATTTGTGGGTGATGCGACTGCCTCAACCCATTTTGAAACATAATCCATTGCCACAAGGATATAGGTGTTTGAATATGAAGGTAGGAAAGGTCCCATGAAATCTATACCCTATACATCAAATAGCTCAATCTCTAGGATTCCTTGCTGAGGAATGTCGTGATCATGAGGGAGATTGCTAGCCCTTTAAAAACTGTCAGAGTGACGGACAAACTCCCAGGAATCCTTAAAGAGTGTGGGTCAGTAGAAACCACTTTGGAGAACCTTTGTGGCTGTTCGCTCACCTCCAAAGTATTCTCCATAGTCTGAGTCATGGCAATGCCATAGAATTTTCTGTGCCTCTTCTTCAGACACACAGCAGCGGATTATACCATCCGAGCATCTATTAAAGAGATATGGTTCATCCCACAAGTAGTATCTTGCATCATAAATGAGTTTTCGAGCTTGCTATCTACTGTATTCTTTGGGGATGAACCTTATAGCCTTGTAATTCACAATGTCTGCAAACCAAGGTGTTGTTCGAATGGCAAAGAGTTGCTCATATGGAAAGATTTCAGATACCTCAGTAGAGGGAGGAGATGTCCCTGTTACTGGTTCAATCCAAGACAAGTGGTCAGCAACTTGATTTTCTGACCCTTTTTTGTCTCTGATTTCTATATAAAATTCTTCCAGGAGTAGTACTGATGAGCAGATATTTTATATGCTTTTTGGTATCATTTTCATATAGTTTTTAGTATGTTTTGTTTAAATTTTATTAATTTTTCATAGGTTTTATTGTAAAATTCATATTTTTGTATTCTACTATGAGTTTGTGTGTTTTTATGCAATTTCAGGTATTTTCTGGTTGAAATTGAGGAGCTGGAGCAAAAGTCTGATTTAGAGGTGAGAAAGCACTGCTGATGCTGTCTAGATCTAACCTCCTTGCACTCGAAAGTGCTTTTTTGGAGCTATAGAAGTCCAAATGGAGTGTTCTTAACGGCTTTGGAAAGGTAACATCCAGCGCTTTCTAGAAATATATAATAGTTCATACTTTGCTTTAGAATCAAAGGCCCAAAACTGGCATTCAACGCCAGCCTCCTGCCCTATTCTGGCGTCCAGCGCCCAAAGGAGATGAGACCAGCATCCAACGCCCATAAAGGACCCCGTAGCCAGTGTTCAACACCCTAGAGGCCTTCTATCACGTGGATCTCAATCAAGCTCAGCCCAAACACTCACCTAGTGGGCCTAAAGGTAGATTTTAGTACTAAAAGACTGTTTTACCCTTTCTGTGTAATCCTTAGTCATTAGCCTAGTATTTATTTGAGAATTTTTACATTCTAAACAAGTTTAGTTCAGCCTATTTTCGAATTACACATTCTATTTTCTATCAGTATGAATTTCTAAACCTCCTAGGTTGAAGGGAGGAGCTCTGCTGAGATTTATGGATTAATAAAGTACTATTGTTCTTTCTCAATTCGTGTTTGATTCTCTATTCTAAGATGTATCTTCATTCTTCATTCTAAGACCGCGTGCCTGACAACCACCTGTGTTCTTCTTGGGCTCGTGTGAATATGTAATTGGAAAGTATTGAACCACTAGCTTGATTATACATCTCTTAGACAGCTAATCCACGACTTCGTTGGGGACTTCTCGAGACACCAGTTCAGCCGAGGTATAGGGAGATTAGAGTCTTTGTGGTAGAGGCTAGAACCATAGGCGCAACATTCTCTAATCTGGAAGATTCGACCTTGTCTGTGGTGTTTTGAGTAGGATCACTAAAGGGAATGAACTGTAGGAGCTTCACCCTAAATCAGAATGGATCCACACTAACCCTGGGGTTCAGATCTGGAGGAGCATTGGTGACCTCTCAACTGGCGTTGATCACATACAGCCTACCATAGAAGAAATAATTCACAGTTAAAGAAGTCAGTAAGACCAGAGTTAATCCAGAAGGACAAAGCATCTCTAAGCCTTAACCATCTTCTTATCGTTGGTTATAACCAAACATTGTAATTCCATCTTACTTTTCTCTTTATGCGTTCAAACAAATCCAACAACTCTTCTACCTGCCTGAGTAAGATCTACAAGATAACCAAAGCTTGCTTCAAACCACACTCCTCGTGGGATCGACTCTGACTCACTCAGGTATTAATCGGACGACCCAGTGCACTTGCTGGTTCAGTTGTACGAAGTGTGGCAATTTGTGCACCAAGTACCCATCATATTAGTCGTGGCTTGTGATGAGCGGATAATTTATACCCTTTTTGGCATTGTTTTTACATAGTTTTTAGTATGTTTTAGTTACTTTTTATTATATTTTTATTAGTTTTATGAAAAAATCACATTTCTAGACTTTACTATGAGTTTATGTGTTTTTCTATAATTTCAGGTATTTTCTGGCTGAAATTGAGGGACCTGAGCAAAAAACTTATTCAGAGGCTGAAAAAGAACTGCAGATGGTGTTGGATTCTGACCCTCCTGCACTCGAAGTAGATTTTCTAGAGCTATCGAAGCCCAATTGACACGCTCTCAATTGCGTTGGAAAGTAGACATCTTGGTCTTTCCAGAAATGTTTAATAATCCATACTTTGCCTGAGATTTGATGGCCCAAACTGGCATTCAAACGCCCACCAGAGACCCTTTTCTGGAGTAAAACGACAGAACTGGCACCAGAACTAGAGTTAAATGCCTAAACTGGCACCCGAGCTGGCGTTTAACTCCAAGAATGGCCTATGCACGTGAAAGCTTCAATGCTCAGCCCAAGCACACACCAAGTGGGCCCCGGAAGTGGATTTCTCCACTATCTGCACTTAGTTATTCATTTTCTGTAATCCCTAGTAATTAGTTTAGTATAAATAGCACTTTTTACGTTTTGTATTAGAGGATTATGATATTACCATCCTTAGACTTGGAGGCTGGCCACACGGCCATGCCTAGACCATTTTCTCCTATGTATTTTCTACGGTGGAGTTTCTACACCTCATAGATTAAGGTGTGGAGCTCTGCTGTTCTTCATGAATTAATGCAAGTAATATTGTTTCTCTTTCAATTCACGCTTACTTCTTCTCCAATATATACTCTCATACTTAATTCAGTTAAGTCATAATGAAGGGGTGACCCGTGACAATCACCCAATATTTTCGTTACTCGCTTGGCAAAGATCCGCATGCTTGACAACCACAAGTGGTCTACATGATGTTCAAAGTAGTTATTGGACGACAGCTGGAGTATATTCTCTTGGGTCTCTGATCCGCGATTCGCATCGTCTCTCGGACAACAGAGAATCCGAATATGAAATTAGAACCTTCGTGGTATAGGCTAGAACCAATTGACAGCATTCCTGACATCCGAAAAGTCTAAACCTTGTCTGTGGTATTCCGTGTAGGATCTGGGAAGAGATGACTTTGACGAGCTTCAAACTTGCAAATGTTGGGCGCAGTGACAGTGTGCAAAAGGATAGAGAGATCCTATTTCGATGCTAGTGAGAACCGACAGATGATTAGCCGTGCGGTAGCTGTGCCTGGTATTTTTCTTCCGAGACTAGAAATCCGACAGTTGATTAGCCGTGCAGAGATCGTACCTGGTATTTTTCATTCGAGAGGATCATACAGCTTGCCATGGAAGGGAGCACGCTTGATTGGAAGAAGACAATAGGAAAGCAGAGGTTCAGAAGCAACAAAGCATATCCAAACGCTTATCTAAAATTCCCACCAATGAATTACGTAAGTATCTTTATTTTATTTTATGTTTTATTTATCTTTTAATTATCTAAACCTCATAACCAATTGAATCTGCCTGACTGAGATTTACAAGATGACCATAGCTTGCTTCAAGCTGACAATCTCCATGGGATCGACCCTTACTCACGTATGGTATTACTTGGACAACCCAGTGCACTTGCTGGTTAGTTGTGCGGAGTCGTGAAAAGTGTGAATCACAATTTCGTGCACCAAGTGTTTGTCGCCATTGCTAGGGATTGTTTGAGTTTGGACAACTGACGGTTCATCTTGTTGCTTAGATTAGGTAATTTTATTTTATGTTTAAGTTTTTTTTATTTTTTATTTTCGAAAAAAAATACAAAAAAATTATTTTAGTTTTCGAAAAATTCATAAAAATTTTTAAGAATGAATTCTAGAGTTTCATGAGATATGTTGAAGCCTGGCTGGCTGTTAAGCCATGTCTAATCTCTTGGACTAAAATTTCCACTTATCATTGTAGGAGCCTTTGGATTCCTATCTATTTGGCTGTTGTATGTAATGCTTTGCTAAAGCTTGGCTGGCCATTTGGCCATGTCTAATTCTTTTGGACCGAAGCTTTAGAGTAACATTGCACGAATCCTGGAATTCTTATTAAAAATTTTTAATTTCTTTATTTTCTTTTTTCCAAAATAATTTTGAAATATACAAAAAAAAAATTAATAAAATCATAAAACCAAAAATTTTGTGTTTCTTGTTTGAGTCTAGTGTCAAATTTTAAGTTTGGTGTCAATTGCATGTTTTAATTTTTCTTAAATTTTTTAAAATATATGCACTGTGTTCTTCTTTGATCTTCAAGTTGTTCTTGATGATTTTCTTTGTTTGATCCTTACATTTTCTTGTTTTGTGTTTTTTGTTATTTTTCATATGCATTTTCGAATTATTAGTGTCTAAACATTAAAAAATTTTAAGTTTAGTGTCTTGCATGTGTCTCTTTTCTTAAAAATTTTCAAAAATATGTTCTTAATGTTCATCATGATCTTCAAAGTGTTCTTGATGTTCATCTTGACATTCAAAGTGTTCTTGCATGCACTCTTTGTTTTGATCTTAAATTTTTATGTCTTATGTCATTTTGTTGTTTTTCTCTTTCTTCATTAATTCAAAAAAATAAAAAATAATATCTTTCCCTTATTTACTCATAAATTTCGAAATTTTGGGTTGACTTAGTAAAAAATTCTTAAAATTAGTTATTTTTTGTTAGTCAAGTCAATATTTCAACTTTAAAATTCTATCTTTTCAAATCTTTTTTTTTCTTTCATGTTTTTTCGAAAATTCTTCAAAATTAGTTTTCAAAATATTTTTCTTAATTTTATTTCACATTTTCGAAAACTTTTCAAACAATTAATGTTTTGATTCAAAAAATTTCAAGTTTGTTACTTGCCTGTTAAGAAAGGTTCAAAATCTTTTTCTAACTTCTTATCTTTTCAAAATTTATTTTCAATTCTTTTTCAATTAACTACTTGACTTTTTATTTGATTTTAAAAGTTTACTATTTCTTATCTTTTTCAAAACCACCTAACTACTTTTCTCTCTCTCTAATTTTTGAAATCCACTAACCACTTTTTCAAAATTCCTTTTAATTAACTTAATTGTTTTAAATTCTAATTTAATTTGATTTCTTTTAATAATTTCGAATTTGAACTAATAATTAAAGTAAAAACAAAAATATTTTTCTTTTATTTTTATTAATATTTGAATACTCTCTCTCTCATCTCTTTCTATTTATTTTATTTATTCACTAACATCCCTCCTCTTAAAATTCGAACCCTATCCCTCGCTTTGTGTTCGAATTCTTCTTATTCCCTCTCTACCTCATTCTTCCATTCTTCTATTCTTATACTCACGTAAAGGAATCTCTATACTGTGACATAGAGGATTCCTCTTCTTTTCTGTTCTCTTTTTTTTTCATATGAGCAGGAACAAGGATAAGAACATTCTTGTTGAAACTGATCCTGAACCTGAAAGGACCCTGAAGAGGAAGCTAAGAGAAGCTAAAGCACAACACTCTGGAGAGGACCTTACAGAAATTTTCAAAAAAGAAGAAGACATGGCAGCCAAAAATAACAACAATGGTGCAGATGCAAGGAAGTTGCTTGGTGACTTTACTGCACCAACTTCTGACTTCTATGGAAGAAGCATCTCAATTCCTGCAATTGGAGCAAACAACTTTGAGCTTAAGCCTCACTTAGTTTCTCTAATGCAACAGAATTACAAGTTTCATGAACTTCCATTGGAAGATCCTCATCAATTCTTAGCTGAATTCTTGCAAATCTGTGACACTGTTAAGACCAATGGGGTTAATCCTGAGGTCTGCAGACTTATGTTTTTCCCCTTTGCTATAAGAGACAGAGCTAGGATATGGTTAGACTCACAACCTAAAGAAAGCCTGAACTCTTGGAAAAAGTTGGTCAATGCTTTCTTGGCCAAATTCTTTCCACCTCAAAAGTTGAGCAAGCTTAGAGTGGATGTCCAAACCTTCAGACAGAAGGAAGGTGAATCCCTCTATGAAGCTTGGGAAAGATACAAGCAATTGATCAAGGTGTCCTTCTGACATGCTTTTAGAATGGAGCATCTTATGTATATTCTACGATGGTCTGTCTGAATTATCCAAGATGTCATTAGACCACTCTGCTGGTGGATCTCTTCATTTGAAGAAAACGCCTACAGAAGCCCATGAACTCATTGAAATGGTTGCAAATAACCAGTTCATGTATACTTCTGAAAGAAATTCTGTGAATAATGGGATAACTCAGAAGAAAAGAGTTCTTGAGATTGATACTCTGAATGCCATATTGGCTGAGAATAAAATATTAACTCAGCAAGTCAATATGATTTCTCAGAATCTGACTGGATTGCAAGCTGCATCTGGCAGTGCTAAAGAAGCCTTCTTTGAAGGAGAAGCTTATGTCCATGAGAATCCTTCAATAGAAGAGGTGAATTAAATGGGAGAATCCTATGGAAACACCTATAATCATTCATGGAAAAATTATCCAAATTTCTCATGGATGGATCAACAGAAGCCTCAACAAGGTTTCAATAATAATAATGGTGGGAGAAATTGGTTTGGCAATAGCAAGCCATTCCCATCATCTTCTGAGCAACAGACAGAGAATTCTAAGCAGAGCCTCTCTGACATAGCAACTATAGTATCTGATCTATCTAAGACCACTCTCAGTTTCATGACTGAAATAAGGTCCTCCATGAGAAATTTGGAGGCACAAGTGGGTCAGCTGAGTAAAAGAGTTACTGAAATCCCTCCTAGTACTCTCCCAAGCAATACAGAAGAGAATCCAAAGAGAGAGTGCAAGGTCATAACTCTAGCCAAAGTAGCCAAACCTATAGAGGAGGAAGAAGCAGTGATTTCTAGTGAGAAAGACCTTGCTGGACGTCCACTGACAAATAAAGAGTTCCCTATTGAGGAACCAAAGGAATCTGAGGCTCATACAGAGACCATAGAGATTCCATTGAACTTACTGTTGCCATTCATGTGCTCTAATGAGTATTCTTCCTCTGAAGAGGATGAAGATATTGTTAAAGAGGAAGTTGCTCAGTATCTAGGAGCAATCATGAAGCTGAATGCCAAGTTATTTGGTAATGAGACTTATGAGGATGAACCTCCATTTCTCATCAATGAACTGAATGCCTTAGTTCAACTGAAATTACCTCAGAAGAAACTGGATCCCGGAAAATTCTTAATACCCTGTACCATAGGCACCATGAACTTTGAGAAGGCTCTGTGTGACCTGGGGTCAGGTATAAACCTCATGCCACTCTCTGTAATGGAGAAACTAGGGATCTTTGAGGTACAAGCTACAAGAATCTCATTAGAGATGGCAGACAAATCAATAAAACAGGCTTATGGACTTGTAGAGGATGTCTTAGTGAAGGTTGAAGGCCTGTACATCCCTGTTGACTTCATAATCCTAGACACTGGGAAGGATGAGGATGAATCCATTATCCTTGGAAGACCCTTCCTAGCCACAGCAAGAGCTGTGATTGATGTAGACACAGGAGAGTTAGTCCTTCAATTGAATGAGGACTACCTTGTGTTTAAGGCTCAAGGATCTTCTTCTGTAACCATGGAGAGAAAGCATGAAAAGCATCCCTCAATACAGAGTCAAACAGAGCCTCCACACTCAACTTCTAAGTTTCGTGTTGGGAGGCCACCATTAAGCTATGAGTCTCTGTGAAGCTCTCTAAGAGCTCACTGTCAAGCTATTGACATTAAAGAAGCGCTTATTGGGAGGCAACCCAATGTTATTTAATTATATTCATTATAGACATTTGTTTTCCATTGTCATGTTATGTTTTCTTTAGATAGATGATCATGAGAAGTCATAAAAATAGCTGCAGAATTAAAGCAGAATCAAAAGTAGCATCAAAAATAGCATACCCTGGAGGACAGGCCTTTCTGGCATTTAAATGCCAGTAAGGATAGTAGAATGGGTGTTTAACGCCCAGTCTGGCAGCATTCTGGGTGTTAAAAGCCAGAAAAGGGTGTCTGGTGTCTAGCTGGCATTAAACGCTAGCATTAGCAGACAAACTGGCATTTAACACCAAAAAAGGGTGTCTGGTGGGTGTTAAACACTAGAAATGGGCATCAGCCTGGCGTTCAACGCAAGAAAAGGTAGCAGAGTTGGCGTTAAATGCCAGAAATGGCACACAGAGGGCGTTTAAACGCCAGACAGGTGCAGGGAGCAGAATTCCTTGACACCTCAGGATTTGTGGACCCCGCAGGATCCCACCTACCCCAACTCACTCTCTCTCCTCTTCATACCTCTCCATAACACTCTTCCCCAAATACCCTTGACCAATCACATCAATACATCTTCCCCAAATACCATTCACCTATCAAGTCCTACCCTTTTCCCCATAATCTCGTCACCACTCACATCCATCCATCATAAACCCCACCTACCTCACCATTTAAAATCAAAACATTTCCCTCCCAAACCCAACCCCCTCTTACATGACTTCCCTCTCTCCCTTACCATATAAATACCCCTCCTTACCACCTTCCATTTCACACATCATAACCACTTAAACCCCCTTGGCCGAATTCATTACTCCCCTCTATCTCTTCTATTTCTTCTTCTTCTACTCCTTTCTTTCTTCTTTTGTTCGAGGATGAGCAAACCTTTTAAATTTGGTATGGGAAAAAGCTCTGCTTTTTTATTTTTCTATAACCATTAATGGCATCTAAGGCCAGAGAAACCTCTAGAAAGAGGAAAGAGAAGGCAATTGATCCCACTTCTGAGTTATGAGAGATGTAAAGATTCATCTCAAAAGTCCATCAAGACCACTTCTATGAAGTTGTGGCCAAGAAAAAGGTGATTCCCAAAGTCCCCTTTATGCTAAAAAAGGGTGAATATCCGGAGATCCGACATGAGTTTCGGAGAAGAGGTTGGGAATCTCTCACCAACCCCATCCAACAAGTCAAAATCTTAATGGTTCAAGAGTTCTATGCTAATGCATGGATCACTAAGAACCATGATCAAAGTGTGAACCCTAACCCAAAGAATTGGCTCACAATGGTTCGGGGGAATTACTTGGATTTCAGTTCAGAAAACGTGAGGTTGGCATTCAACTTGCCAATAGTGTAAGGAGATCCCCACCCTTTCACTAGAAGGGTCAAATTTGATCAAAGGTTGGACCAAATCCTCATGGACATCTGTGTGGAAGGAGCCCAATGGAAGAGAAATTCTAAAGGCAAGCTGGTTCAACTGAGAAGGCTTGACCTCAAACCCGTGGCTAGGGGATGGCTAGAGTTCATCCAACGCTCTATCATTCCTACTAGCAACCGGTCTGAAGTTACAATAGACCGGGCTATCATGATCCATAGTATCATGAATAGAGAGGAAGTACAAGTTCATGAGATCATACCTCTAGAACTCTACAAGGTGGCAGACAAGCCCTCCACTTTGGCAAGGTTAGTCTTGCCTCATCTCATCTGTAACCTATGCAATTTAGCTGGAATTGTCATAGAGGAAGACATACTCATTGAAGATGACAAAACCATCACTAAAAAGAGGATGGAGCAAACAAGAGAGCCACTCATGGACCTCAACAAGAGCATGAGGAAATTCCTCATCAAGAAATCCCTGAGATGCCTCAAGGGATGCATTTCCCTCCACATAACTATTGGGATTTGAGTTCTAACATGGAGCAACTAAGGATGGATCACCAAGAGCACTCCATTATCCTTCATGAAATCAGAGAGGACCAAAAGGCCTTGAGAGAGTAGCAACAAAGGCAAGAAAGAGACATAGAGGAGCTCAAGCATTCCATAGGATCTTCAAGAGGAAGAACTAGCCGCCGTCACTAAGGTGGACCCGTTCTTTAATTTCCTTGTTCTTATTTTTCTATTTTTCGGTTTTCGATGCTTTATGTTTTGTCTATGTTTTTGTCTTTATTACATGATCATTAGTATTTAGTGTCTATGCCTTAAGGCTATGAATTTCCTATGAATCCTTTACCTTTCTTAAATGAAAAATGTTTTCTGAAAAAGAGAAAGAAGTACATGAATTATGAATTCTATCTTGAAAATAGTTTAATTATTTTGATGTGGTGGCAATACTTTTTATTTTCTGAATGAAGGCTTGAAGTGTGCATATTTTTTATAGTGAAGTTTATGAATGTTAAAATTGTTGGCTCTTGAAAGAATAATGAAAAAAGAGAAATGTTGTTGATAATCTGAAAAATCATAAAATTGATTTTTGAAGCAAGAAAAAGCAGTGAAAAGCAAAAGCTTGCAAAAAAAATAGGCGAAAAATAAAGAAAAAAAGAAAGAAAAAGAAAAAGCAAGCAGAAAAAGCCAATAACCCTTTAAACCAAAAGGCAAGGGTAAAAAGGATCCAAGGCTTTGAGCATTAATGGATAGGAGGGCCCAAAGGAATAAAATCCTGGCCTAAGCGGCTAAATCAAGCTGTCCCTAACCATGTGCTTGTGGCGTGAAGGTGTCAAGTGAAAAGCTTGAGACTGAGCGGTTAAAGTCGTGGTCCAAAAAAAAAGAGTGTGCTTAAGAGCTCTGGGCACCTCTAACTGGGGACTCGAGCAAAGCTGAGTCACAATATGAAAAGGTTCACCCAGTTATGTGTCAGTGGCATTTATGTATCCGGTGGTAATACTGGAAAACAAAATGCTTAGGGTCACGGCCAAGACTCATAAAGTAGCTGTGTTCAAGAATCAACATACTGAACTAAGAGAATCAATAACACTAGCCCCGCTTATCTGATTGAAACTAATCTTCATTGATATTTTTGGTATTTATTGTATCTTATCTTCTTTTTATCCTATTTTGTTTTTAGTTGCTTGGGGACAAGCAACAAATTAAGTTTGGTGTTGTGATGAGCGGATAATTTATACCCTTTTTGGCATTGTTTTTACATAGTTTTTAGTATGTTTTAGTTACTTTTTATTATATTTTTATTAGTTTTTATGCAAAAATCACATTACTGGACTTTACTATGAGTTTATGTGTTTTTCTGTAATTTCAGGTATTTTCTGGCTGAAATTGAGGGACTTGAGCAAAAATCTGATCCAGAGGCTGAAAAAGGACTACAGATGCGGTTGGATTTTGACCCTCTTGCACTCAAAGTGCATTTTCTGGAGCTGCTGAGGCGCAATTGGTGTGCTCTTAATTGAGTTGGAAAGTAGACATCTTGGGCTTTCCAACAATGTTTAATAGTCCATACTTTGCCCGAGATTTGATGGCCCAAACTGGCGTTCAAACGCCCACCAAAGACCCTTTTCTGGAGTAAAACGCCAGAACTGGCACCAGAACTGGAGTTAAACGCCCAAACTGGCACCAAGCTAGTGTTTAACTCCAAGAATGGCCTATGCACGTGAAAGCTTCAATGATCAGCCCAAGCACACACCAAGTGGGCCCCGAAAGTGGATTTCTGCACTATCTGCACTTAGTTATTCCTTTTCTGTAATCCCTAGTAATTAGTTTAGTATAAATAGCACTTTTTACTATTGTATTAGAGGATTATGATATTATCATCCTTGGACTTGGACGCTGGCCACACGGCCATGCCTAGACTATTTTCTCTTATGTATTTTCTACGGTGGAGTTTCTACACCTCATATATTAAGGTGTGGAGCTCTGCTATTCTTCAGGAATTAATTCAAGTACTATTGTTTCTCTTTCAATTCATGCTTACTTCTTCTCCAAGATATACTTTCGTACTTAATTCAGTTAAGACAGAATGAAGGGGTGACCCGTGACAATCACCCAAAATCTTCGTTACTCGCTTAGCCAAGATCCGCGTGCCTGACAACCACAAGCGGTCTACACGATGTTCAACGTAGTCATTGGACGACAGCCGGAGTATATTCTCTTGGGTATCTGATTCACGATTCACATCGTCTCTCCTGAGAACAGAGCATCCGAATCTGAGATTAGAACCTTCGTGGTATAGGCTAGAACTAATTGGCAGCATTCCTGAGATTCGGAAAGTCTAAACATTGTCTGTGGTATTCCGAGTAGGATCTGGGAAAGGATGACTGTGACAAGCTTCAAACTTGCGAATGTTGGGCACAGTAACAGTTTGCAAAAGGATAGAGAGATCCTATTCCGACGCTAGTGAGAACCGACAGATGATTAGCCGTGCGGTAGTTGTGCCTGGTATTTTTCATCCGAGACGAGAAATCCGACAGTTGATTAGCCGTACAGAGATCGTACCTGGTATTTTTCATCCGAGAGGATCATACAGCTTTCCATATAAGGGAGCACGCTTGATTGGAAGAAGACAATAGGAAAGCAGAGGTTCAGAAGCAACAAAGCATCTCCAAACGCTTATCTGAAATTCCCACCAAATAATTACATAAGTATCTTTATTTTATTTTATGTTTTGTTTATCTTTTAATTATCTAAACCTCATAACCAATTGAATCCGCCTGACTGAGATTTACAAGATGACCATAGCTTGCTTCAAGCTGACAATCTCTGTGGGATCGACCCTTACTCACGTAAGGTATTACTTGGATGACCCAGTGCACTTGCTGGTTAGTTGCGCGGAGTTGTAAAAAGTGTGAATCGAAATTTTGTGCACCATGTTTTTAGTGCCGTTGCTGGGGATTGTTCGAGTTTGGACAACTGACGGTTCATCTTGTTGCTTAGATTAGGTAATTTTTTTTTATGTTTGATTTTTTTTTATTTTTTATTTTCGAAAAAAAATACAAAAAAAATTATTTTAGTTTTCAAAAAATTCATAAACATTTTTAAGAATGAATTCTAGAGTTTCATGAGATATGTTGAAGCCTGGCTGGCTGTTAAGGCATCTCTAATCTCTTGGACTGAGGTTTCCACTTATCATTGCAGAAGCCTTTCGATTCCTATCTATTTGGTTGTTGTATGTAATGCTCTGCTAAAGCTTGGCTGGCCATTTGGCCATGTCTAATTCTTTTGGACCGAAGCTTTAGACTAACATTGCATGAATCCTGGAATTCTTATTTAAAATTTTGAATTTCTTTATTTTCTTTTTTCCAAAATAATTTCGAAATATACAAAAAAAATTAATAAAATCATAAAACCACAAATTTTGTGTTTTTTGTTTGAGTCTAGTGTCAAATTTTAAGTTTGGTGTCAATTGCATGTTTCAATTTTTCTTAAATTTTTAAAAATATATGCATTGTGTTCTTCTTTGATCTTCAAGTTGTGCTTGATGATTTTCTTTATTTGATCTTTACATTTTCTTGTTTTTTGTTTTTTGTTGTTTTTCATATGCATTTTCGAATTATTAGTGTCTAAACATTAAAAATTTTTAAGTTTGGTGTCTTGCATGTGTCTCTTTTCTTAAAAATTTTCAAAAATATGTTCTTGATGTTCATCATGATCTTCAAAGTGTTCTTGATGTTCATCTTGACATTCAAAGTATTCTTGCATGCATTGTTTGTTTTGATCTTAAATTTTTATGTCTTGTGTCATTTTGTTGTTTTTCTCTTTCTTCATTAATTCAAAAAAATAAAAAATAATATCCTTCCCTTATTTACTCATAAATTTCGAAATTTTGGGTTGACTTAGTCAAAAATTTTTAAAATTAGTTATTTCTTGTTAGTCAAGTCAAAATTTCAATTTAAAAATTCTATCTTTTCAAATCTTTTTTTTTTTCAAATCTATTTTTTTTCCTTTCATGCTTTTTCGAAAATTCTTCAAAATTAGTTTTCAAAATATTTTTCTTAATTTTATTTCACATTTTCGAAAACTTTACTAACAATTAATGTTTTGATTCAAAAAATTTCAAGTTTGTTACTTGCCTGTTAAGAAAGGTTCAATCTTTAAATTCTAGAGTCATATCTTTTAGTTTCTAGTTAGTCAAGTCATCAACTTTAATTTTCAAAATCAAATCTTTTTAAATTTCTTTTTCAAATCTTTTCAAAGTAAATTTCAATCATATCCTTTTCAAAACATAATTTCAAAATCTTTTTCTAACTTCTTATCTTTTCAAAATTTATTTTCAATTCTTTTTCAATTAACTACTTGACTTTTTATTTGATTTTAAAAGTTTACTATTTCTTATCTTTTTCAAAACCACCTAACTACTTTTCTCTCTCTCTAATTTTCGAAAACCACTGACCACTTTTTCAAAAATTCCTTTTGATTAACTAATTGTTTTAAATTCTAATTTTATTTTATTTCTTTCAAAAATTTCGTATTCTAACTAATAATTAAAATAAAAACAAAAATATTTTTCTTTTATTTTAATTAATATTCGAATACTCTCTCTCTCTCTCTCATCTCTTTCTATTTATTTTATTTATTCACTAACATCCCTCTTCTAAAAATTCGAACCATATCCCTCTCTCTGTTTTCGAATTCTTCTTATTCCCTTTCTTCCTCATTCTTCTATTCCTCTATTCTTATACTCACATAAAGGAATCTCTATACTGTGACATAGAGAATTCCTCTTCTTTTCTGTTCTCTTCTTTTTTATATGAGCAGGAACAAGGATAAGAACATTCTTGTTGAAGCTGATCCTGAACCTGAAAGGACTCTGAAGAGGAAGCTAAGAGAAGCTAAAGCACAACACTCTGGAGAGGACCTTACAGAAATTTTTGAAAAAGAAGAAGACATGGCAGCCGGAAATAACAACAATGGTGGAGATGCAAGAAAGGTGCTTGGTGACTTTACTGCACCAACTTCTGACTTCTATGGAAGAAGCATCTCAATTCCTGCAATTGGAGCAAACAACTTTGAGCTTAAGCCTCAATTAGTTTCTCTAATGCAGCATAATTGCAAGTTTCATGGACTTCTATTGGAAGATCTTCATCAATTCTTAGCTGAATTCTTGTAAATCTGTGACACTGTTAAGACCAATGGGGTTAATCCTGAGGTCTACAAACTTATGATTTTCCCCTTTGCTGTAAGAGACAGAGCTAGGATATGGTTGGACTCATAACCTAAAGAAAGCCTGAACTCTTGGGAAAAGTTGGTCAATGCTTTCTTGGCCAAATTCTTTCCACCTCAAAAGTTGAGCAAGCTTAGAGTGGAAGTCCAAACTTTTAGACAGAAGGAAGGTGAATCCCTCTATGAAGCTTAGGAAAGATACAAGCAATTGATCAGAAGGTGTCCTTCTGACATGCTTTCAGAATGGAGCATCTTATGTATATTCTACGATGGTCTGTCTGAATTGTCCAAGATGTCATTAGACCACTCTGCTGGTGGATCTCTTCATATGAAGAAAACGCCTGCAGAAGCCCAGGAACTCATTGAAATGGTTGCAAATAACCAGTTCATGTATACTTCTGAATGAAATTCTGTGAATAATAGGATGACTCAGAAGAAAGGAGTTCTTGAGATTGATACTCTGAATGCCATATTGATTCAGAATAAAATATTAACTCAGCAAGTCAATATGATTTCTCAGAAGTGAATTACATGGGAGAGGTGAATTACATGGGAGAATCCTATGGAAACACCTATAATCCTTCATGGAGAAATGATCCAAATTTCTCATGGAAGGATCAACAGAAGCCTCAACAAGGCTTCAATAATAATAATGGTGGGAGAAATAGGTTTGGCAATAGCAAGCCTTTCCCATCATCTTCTAAGCAACAGATAGAGAATTCTGAGCAAAGCCTCTCTGACTTAGCAACCATAGTCTCTGATCTATCTAAGACCACTCTCAGTTTCATGACTGAAACAAGGTCCTCCATCAGAAATTTGGAGGCACAAGTGGGGCAGCTGAGTAAAAGAGTTACTGAAATCCCTCATAGAACTCTCCCAAGCAATACAGAAGAGAATCCAAAGAGAGAGTGCAAGGCCATAACTATAGCCAAAGTGGCCGAACTTATAGAGGAGGAAGAGGCAGTGATTTGTAGTAAGGAAGACCTTGCTGGACGTCCACTGACTAATAAGGAGTTCCTTATTGAGGAACCAAAGGAATCCGAGGCTCATATAGAGACCATAGAGATTCCACTGAACTTACTGTTGCCATTCATGAGATCTGATGAGTATTCTTCCTCTGAAGAGGATGAAGATATTGTTGAAGAGCAAGTTGCTCAGTATCTAGGAGCAATCATGAAGCTGAATGCCAAGTTATTTGGTAATGAGACTTTGGAGGATGAACCTCCATTGCTCATCAATGAACTGAATGCCTTAGTTCAATTGAAATTACCTCAGAAAAAACCGGATCTCGGAAAATTCTTAATACCCTGTACCATAGGCACATGACCTTTGAGAAGGCTCTGTGTGACCTGAGGTCAGGTATAAACCTCATGCCACTCTCTGTAATGGAGAAACTAGTGATCTTTGAGGTACAAGCTGCAAGAATCTCACTAGAGATGGCAGACAAATCAATGAAACAGGCTTATGGACTTGTAGAGGATGTCTTAGTGAAGGTTGAAGGCCTGAACATCCCTGCTGACTTCATAATCCTAGACATTGGGAAGGATGAGGATGAATCCATTATCCTTAGAAGACCCTTCCTAGCCACAGCAAAAGCTGTGATTGATGTGGACAGAGGAGAGTTAGTCCTTCATTTCAATGAGGACTACCTTGTGTTTAAGGCTCAAAGATCTTCTTCTGTAACCATGGAGAGAAAGCATGAAAAGCTTCCCTCAATACAGAGTCAAACAGAGCCCCCACACTCAACTTCTAAGTTTGGTGTTGGGAAGCCACCATTAAGCTCTGAGTCTCTGTGAAATTCTCTAAGAGCTCACTGTCAAGCTATTGGCATTAAAGAAGCACTTATTGGGAGGCAACCCAATGTTATTTAATTATATTTATTATAGACATTCGTTTTCCATTGTCATGTTATATTTTCTTTAGGTAGATGATCAGTGAAGTCATAAAAATAGTTGCAGAATTAATGCAGAATCAAAAACAGCATCAAAAATAGCACACCCTGGAGGACAGGCTTACTGGCATTTAAACGCCAGTAAGGATAGCAGAGTGGGCGTTTAATGCCCAGTCTGGCAGCATTCTGGGTGTTAAACACCAGAAAAGGCAGCCAGACTAGCGTTAAACGCCAGCATTGGCAGACAGACTGGTGTTTAACGCCAAAAAAGGGTGTTTGGTGGGCATTAAACGCCAGAAATGGGTATCAGCTTAGCGTTTAACGCCAGAAAAGGTAGCAGAGTTGGCGTTAAACGCCAGAGATGGCACACAGAGGGCTTTTAAATGCCAGACAGGTACAGGGAGCAGAATTCCTTGACACCTCAGGATCTGTGGACCCACAGAATCCCCACCTACCCCAACTCACTCTCTCTCCTCTTTACACCTCTCCATAACACTCTTCCCCAAATACCCTTTACCAATCACATCAATACCTCTTCCCCAAATATTATTCACCTATCAAGTCCTACCCTCTTCCCCATAATCTTTTCACCACTCACATCCATCCATCAAAAAACCCCACATACCTCACCATTCAAAATCAAAATATTTCCCTCCCAAACCTAACCCCCTCTTACACGACTTCCCTCTCTCTCTTACCATATAAATACCCCTCCTTACCACCTTCCATTTCACACATCATAACCACTTAAACCCCCCTTGGCCAAATTCACTACTCCCCTCTATCTCCTCCATTTCTTCTTCTTTTGGTCCTTTCTTTCTTCTTTTACTCGAGGACGAGCAAACCTTTTAAGTTTGGTGTGGGAAAAAGCTCTGCTTTTTTATTTTTTCATAACCATTAATGGCACCTGAGGCCGGATAAACCTCTAGAAAGAGGAAAGGAAAGGCAATTGCTTCCACCTCCGAGTCATGAGAGATGGAGAGATTCATCTCAAAAGTCCATCAAGACCACTTCTATGAAGTTGTGGCCAAGAAAAAGGTGATTCCCGAAGTCCCATTTATGCTAAAAAGGGTGAATATCCGGAGATCCGACGTGAGGTTCGGAGAAGAGGTTGGGAAGCTCTCACCAACCCTATCCAACAAGTCGGAATCTTAATGGTTCAAGAGTTCCATGATAATGCATGAATCACTAAGAACCATGATCAAAGTGTGAACCCAAACCCAAAGAATTGGCTCATAATGGTTTGGGAGAATTACTTGGATTTCAGTCTGGAAAATGTGAGGTTGGCATTCAACTTGCCAATAATGCAAGGAGATCCTCACCCTTTCACTAGAAGGGTCAACTTTGATCAAAGGTTGGATCAAGTACTCATGGACATCTGTGTGGAAGGAGCCCAATGGAAGAGAGATTCCAAAGACAAGCTGATTCAACTGAGATGGCTTGACCTCAAACCCGTGGCTAGGGGATGGTTGGAGTTCATCCAAAGCTCTATTATTCCTACTAGCAACCGGTCTAAATTTACAATAGACCAGGCTATCATGATCCATAGTATCATAAATAGAGAGAAACAAGAAGTTCATGAGATCACACCTCTAGAACTCTACAAGGTAGCAGACAAGCTCTCCACTTTGGCAAGGGTAGCCTTCCCTCATCTCATCTGTAACCTATGCAATTTAGCTGGAATTGTCATAGAGGAAGACATCCTTATTGAAGAGGACAAACCGATCACTAAAAAGAGGATGGAGCAAACAAGAGAGCCCACTCATGGACCTCAACAAGAGCATGAGGAAATTCCTCATCAAGAAATCCCTGAGATGCCTCAAGGGATGCATTTCCCTCCACACAACTATTGGGAGCAACTCAACACCTCTTTAGGAGATTTGAGTTCTAACATGGAGCAACTAAGGACGGAGCACCAAGAGCACTCCATTATCCTCCATGAAATCAGAGAGGACCAAAAGGCCGTGAGAGAGGAGCAACAAAGGCAAGGAAGAGACATAGAGGAGCTCAAGCACTCCATAGGATCTTCGAGAGGAAGAACTAGCCGCTGTCACTAAGGTGGACCCGATCCTTAATTTCCTTTTTCTTATTTTTTTGTTTTTCGGTTTTTTATGCTTTATGTTTTGTCTATGTTTTTGCTTTTATTACATGATCATTAGTTTTTAGTGTCTACGTCTTAAGGCTATGAATGTCCTATGAATCCTTCACCTTTATTAAATGAAAAATGTTTTCTGAAAAAGAAAAGGAAGTACATGAATTTCGTATTCTATCTTGAAAATAGTATAATTATTTTGATGTGGTAGCAATACTTTTTATTTTCTGAATGAATGCTTGAACAGTGCATATTTTTTATAGTGAAGTTTATGAATGTTAAAATTGTTGGCTCTTGAAAGAATAATGAAAAAGAGAAATATTGTTGATAATCTGAAAAATCATAAAATTGATTCTTGAAGCAAGAAAAAGCAGTGAAAAGCAAAAGCTTGCGAAAAAAAAGCGAAAAATAAAGAAAAAAAGAAAGAAAAAGAAAAAGCAAGCAGAAAAAGACAATAACCCTTTAAACCAAAAAGCAAGGGTAAAAATGATCCAAGGCTTTGAGCATTAATGGATAGGAGGGCCCAAAGGAATAAAATCCTAGCCTAAGCGGCTAAATCAAGCTGTCCCTAACAATGCGCTTGTGGCATGAAGGTGTCAAGTGAAAAGCTTGAGACTGAGCGGTTAAAGTCGTGGTCCAAAGAAAAAAGAGTGTGCTTAAGAGCTCTGGGCACCTCTAACTGGGGACTCGAGCAAAGCTGAGTCACAATCTGAAAAGGTTCACCCAGTTATGTGTCTATGGCATTTATGTATCCGGTGGTAATACTGGAAAACAAAATGGTTAGGGTCACGGCCAAGACTCACAAAGTAGCTGTGTTCAAGAATTAACATACTGAACTAAGAGAATCAATAACACTATCTGAATTCTGAGTTCCTATGGATGCCAATCATTCTGAACTTCAAAGGATAAAGTGAGATGCCAAAACTGTTCAGAAGCAAAACGTTACTACTCCCGCTCATCTGATAGAAACTAATCTTCATTGATATTTTTGGAATTTATTGTATTTTCTCTTCTTTTTATCCTATTTTGTTTTTAGTTGCTTGGTAACAAGCAAGAAATTAAGTTTGGTGTTGTGATGAGTGGATAATTTATACCCTTTTTGGCATTGTTTTTACATAGTTTTTAGTATGTTTTAGTTACTTTTTATTATATTTTTATTAGTTTTTATGCAAAAATCACATTTCTAGAATTTACTATGAGTTTTTGTGTTTTTCTGTAATTTCAGGTATTTTCTAGCTGAAATTGAGGGACCTGAGCAAAAATCTGATTCAAAGGCTGAAAAAGGACTATAGATGCTGTTGGATTCTGACCCTTCTACACTCGAAGTGGATTTGCGGGAGCTACAGAAGCGCAATTGGTACGCTCTCAATTGCGTTGGAAAGTAGACATCTTCAGCTTTCCAGAAATGTATAAAAGTCCATACTTTGCCCGAGCTTTGATGGCCCAAACGGGCGTTCAAACGCCCACCAAAGACCCTTTTCTGGAGTAAAACGCCAGAACTGGCATCAGAACTGGAGTTAAACGCCCAAACTGGCACCCAAGCTGGCATTTAACTCCAAGAATGGCCTATGCACGTGAAAGCTTCAATGCTCAGCCCAAACACACACCAAGTGGGCCTCGAAAGTGGATTTCTGCACTATCTGCACTTAGTTATTCATTTTCTATAATCCCTAGTAATTAGTTTAGTATAAATAGCACTTTTTACTAATGTATTAAAGGATTATGATACTATCATCCTTGGACTTGGGGGCTGGCCACACGGCCATGCCTAGACTATTTCTCTTATGTATTTTCTACGGTGGAGTTTCTACACCTTATAGATTAAGGTATGGAGCTCTGTTGTTCTTCATGAATTAAGGTATGGAGCTCTATTGTTTCTCTTTCAATTCACGCTTACTTCTTCTCTAAGATATACTCTCATACTTAATTCAGTTAAGTCAGAATGAAGGGGTGACTCGTGACAATCACCCAATATCTTCGTTACTCGCTTAGCCAAGATCCGCGTGCCTGACAACCACAAGCGGTCTACATGATGTTCAACATAGTCATTGGACGACAGCCGGAGTATATTCTCTTGGGTCTCCGATCTGTGATTCGTGTCATCTCTCCTGACAATAGAGCATCCGAATCTGAGATTAGAACCTTCGTGGTATAGGCTAGAACCAATTGGCAGCATTCCTGAGATCCGGAAAGTCTAAACCTTGTCTATGGTATTCCGAGTAGGATCTGGGAAAGGATGACTGTGACGAGCTTCAAACTTGCAAATGTTGGGTGCACTGATATTGTGTAAAAGGATAGAGAGATCCTATTCCGATGCTAGTGAGAACCGACAGATGATTAGGCGTGCGGTAGCTGTGCCTGGTATTTTTCATCCGAGGCGAGAAATCTGACAGTTAATTAGCCGTGCAGAGATCGTACCTGGTATTTTTCATCTGAGAGGATCATACATCTTGCCATGGAAGGGAGCAAGCTTGATTGGAAGAAGACAATAGGAAAGGAGAGGTTCAGAAGCAGCAAAGCATCTCCAAACGCTTATCTGAAATTCCCACCAATGAATTACATAAGTATCTTTATTTTATTTTATGTTTTATTTAACTCTTAATTATCTAAACCTTATAACCAATTGAATTTGCCTGACTGAGATTCACAAGATGACCATAGCTTGCTTCAAGCCGACAATCTCCGTGGGATCGACCCTTACTCACGTAAGGTATTACTTGGATGACCTAGTGCACTTGCTGGTTAGTTGTGCAGAGTTGTGAAAAGTGTGAATCACAATTTTGTGCACCAGCTTAGAATCCTGCTTAGTGAGTAGATATTTGAGAGCAGCGTGGTTAGTGTAGATAATGACCTTAGATCCTATTAAATAGGATCTGAACTTGTCAATAGCATAAACCACTGCAAGCAATTCCTTCTCTGTGGTAGTATAGTTCTTCTGTGCATCATTTAGAACACGACTCGCATAATAAATAACATGCAGAAGCTTGTCAGTTCTCTGCCCCAGAACTACGTTAATGGCATGGTCACTGGCATCACACATTAGTTCAAATGGTAAATCCCGGTTGGGTACAGAAATGATAGGCGTAGTGATAAGCTTAGCCTTCAGAGTTTCAAAAGCATGCAGGCACTCTTGGTGAAAGACAAACGGAATGCAGTAGCTAATAAGTTGCATAGAGGTTTTGCAATTTTGGAAAAAATCCTTTATGAACCTCCTGTATAACCCTGCATGTCCCAAGAAACTTCTGATTGCCTTATCATTAGTGGGTGGTGGTAATAGCTCAATTACTTCCACTTTAGCTTGATCCACTTCTATTCCTTTGTTCAAAATCCTATGCCCAAGAACAATTCCTTCAGTCACCATGAAGTGGCATTTTTCCCAGTTTAAAACCAGGTTTGTTTCTTGGCATCGTTTGAGAACTAGGGCTAGAAGGTCAAGGCAGGAGTCAAATGAGTCCCCAAAGACGGAGAAGTCATCCATGAACACTTCAAGGAATTTTTCCACCATATCAGAGAAAATGAAGAGCATACACCTTCGAAAGGTTGCAGGTGCATTGCACAGGCCAAATGGCATCCTCCTATAAGCAAACACGCCATATGTGCATGTAAATGCGGTTTTTTCTTGGTTCTGATGATCCACTGCAATTTGGTTATAGCCGGAATAGCCATCCAAAAAGTAGTAGAATGCATTACCCGTCAGTCTCTCCAGCATCTGATCTATAAATGGTAAAGGAAAATGATCCTTTCGGGTGGCGTTATTGAGCCTCCTGTAGTCAATACATATACGCCACCCTGTAACTGTTCTTGTGGGAATCAGTTCATTCCTTTCAATATGAACCACTGTCATGCCTCGCTTTTTGGGAACAACTTGGACAGGGCTCACTGATGAGTGAATTGTTGTGATGGTATAGAATTTCTCAAAATTAATTCTCGTTGCAAGTATAGTTCTACACCAACAAACAATCCTCCCAATCAAAAATTCGGTTGTCACAAGTAACAAACCCCAAATAAGAATTAACCGAAGTATTTAAACTCCGGATCGTCTCACAAGGAATTGCAATGAAGTGGTCAATTATTGGCTATGAGATAACAAGGGTTTGGTTGATAAAGGAGCAAGAATTTAAATGGCAAGAAAAGTAAAGAGAGCAATTAAAGAAAGCAAGTAATAAAGGGAGACATTCATGGCATGGATTGAGAATATAGGCTTTCTATCCTAGTCACTAATAATAATAATTAACAAGAATTTATCTTATTTCGTCATCTCCAATATTGGAAGAAGGTGTAAGTCATCTTCCATGAGAGAAAATCAAACAAGACTAGTTAATCTCAAGCCAAAAATCCTAATCAACTTACTAATAGAATTAGCAAGAGATTAGAGTCAATGGGAATAATATTAACTAACAACTCTAGATCACCAACATGAGTTGGGTATTCATGACTCAAGATTACCTAATTACTCCTTCCAAGCCAAGATTGCTCAAAATCTACTCCAACATCCTTCCAAGCGTTTTGCCAAACACTTGGAAAGCATACAAGGAAGGCATAGTAAATTGCAAGGAAGAGTAAAATCTAACAACTACCAATTGCAAGAAAAGTAAATTCACAACTCAAATTATCAATAAAAGAACATCAAACATTATATTGCATTAAAAGAGATCCAATTCCAACAATAGTTCATGAACATAAAAGAAGCATAAAAGGGAAACTAACATGAAAACTAAGAAAATCAAAGTGTAGAAGCATGAAACTGTAAAGAAAACAAGATTTGAACAATAATCAAAACCTAGATCTAAGATGGAAATAAGCCTAAGAACTCTAATTCTAGAGAGAAGAAGGAGCTTCTCTCTCTAGAAACTACACTACATGATGCTAAGCTACAAACAATTGCTCCCGCTTTGCTCAAGCTTCAATTCTACATGAAATACTCTCAGAAACGAGTTGGATTTGGGCCTGAGCAGCTCAGAAATCACCCCCTGTGATTTCACTTTAAGTGGGTCACGTGCCGAGTGTCACGCGTGCGCGTGCTTCACGTGTGCGCGTCGATGGCAAAACCCCTACTCACGCGTAATGCCAGGGAATCTTAGGCTAGTTTCACTAGCCTTTTTCTTTGTTTTTAATAGGTTTTATGCACTTTCTTGAGCTATAAGTAAGAAAATTGGATAGAAATTCGTGTTTGCCTATATTCATTCAACCATGAGTAATTTGATGCAATTTCATGATGATTTGTGCTATGATTGCTTGTATACTAAGAATGATAAGAATTCTCATGACTTTAGCAAGGCTTTAATGCATTAATTGGTTAATGATAGGTGAAGGAAAGCATGGAGGAAGGTTGAAGAAGGAGCATAGAAAGGATGAAGAGGAAGCAACGTTGGTGGCCAAGTTAGACCACCAACGTTGCCTCAAACATTGGAAGAGAAACAAAGCACTTCTCTGTAAACACTGCTGATGCTCACGTTTGAGCTAGCATTGGACATCCAACGTTACCCCCAACCTGGTAATGAAAAATTCAACTCTGGAGCTAAGGGAATTTTGGGTGACGCGTACGTGTCAATGACGCGTACACGTGAAAAAAGCAATATTTGATATTCGCGCGCAAGCGTGCGTCACGCGCACGCGTGGAATGGCAAAAATTGACCATCCATGCGTACGCGTGGGTCACGCGTACGTATCAAAATCGATCGTTGGAGGTCCAACGTTACCTCAAAAGCTAGCCTCCAACGTCCACGATGGTCAGCCCAAAATTTTGATTTGAAATTTTTGAAATCGATGCGTATGGGTCAGTGACGCGTACGCGTGGATTGAAAACAAGGCAACGTACGCGTAAGTGTGGTGTACGCGTACGCATGACTAAGAAAAATCTCAGATTTCACGCGAAGGCGTGAAGCACGCGTACGCGTGGGTAAGCTGAACGTTGGCCCTCCAACGTTGAGTCAAACGCCAAAGACAGCAAACTTTCTGGTTTTGCTGGTTTGTTCAGAATGGCGTTTGAGTCAACGTTGGCCCTCAAACATTGACTCAAACGTGAAGCATCTGGAGTCAAATTTTACATGAATTTCTTTTCAACACCAAGGCCACCCAATTGGAGCCATCTTCAATCCAATTCTATCAAGGCCAAAAGGCCAACTCAAAGCTTGAAGAGCAATGGAAGAAAGTGTATAAATAGCTTAGAATTTAAGATAGGGGGAACTTTTACACCATTTTTTCCATTTTTTTTCTGTTTTCACTTACTGCACTTGAATTTCAGAATGTATTTGCGAATTCCAATTTCCATTTTTAGAGCTTTGAACAACTAAACTACTTTCATTGGGTTAGGGAGCTCTGTGTAATTCAATAGATCAATATTAGTTTTCATTCATCTTCTTCTTTCTTTTCTCTTGATTTTACTAGAAAGCTTTTGGTCATCATCCAATTGGGTAGTTATCTTGGGAAAGAAGCTATTCATAATTGGATCTCCTCGGAACCTTGGAAGAGGAATGAGGAGATCATGCTAGAAATGCTTTCTCACATTGGACTAGATTGGGGTTTGGTTGTATATAGTGACATGTAATCCTACCAACACTTTGATCTATAAATTTGTGTGGTATAATCAGTGACCAAACTTCATCTCTTTCCGTGAGCACTTAAATCAAGAAATTAGGCAATTGTTCATGCTTAGAGAGATTGGTGAGCCGAGGAATTGGGATCCAATCACTTAAGATTGCCAAGGAGGTCAATGAATGCATTGATTGTGGAAGAGATGAAAATGAACTTGATCCGGAGAATTGTACATCTCCTGAACTCAATGAATCCCCCATTCTCTGATTTACCTATTCTATTTACTCTCTGCTCTTTAATTTCATGCTAATTCCCCCTTCCCATTTACTTTCTTGCAATTTAAGCTTCTGCACTTTAATTCTCTACAATTTAATTTTCTGTCCTTTTAATTTCTTGCAATTTAAGCTTCCCGCCAATTTTACTTTATGCAACTCCAATCTCACTTCCGATTCCGCTCAACTAGTATAATTCACCAATTATAATTGATCGATCTACCAATCCCTGTGGGATTCGACCTCACTCTTTTGTGAGTTTTTACTTGACAACAATCCGGTGCACTTGTCGGAAGGAAATTTGTTGAAAGACAAATTCCCGCGCATCAAGTTTATGGCGCCGTTGCCGGGGATTGGTTTTGTATTGACAATTACCAAATTGAAGGATAACTAGATTGAGAATTTTTATTTTCTTTTGTTATTGGAAGTTCCATTTTAGTTGTTCATTTAGTTTTCCGCAATTTTTTGTCATTCATTTTGAATTTCTCTTTATTGCTTTACTTTTGAGCAAACTAACTCACTAACTCATTAACTGTTTGATTAATTGCCTCAATTGCTCTAACCAAGCTAACTATACTCTGTTTTAGTAGACTATACACATGCTGTTTCTTGTACTTGTTCATTGTATGACAGGTAGGAGAAAGGAAACTTCAACTTTCTTTGATAGTGAGCCAGAGAGAACCTTCCTGAGACTAAGAAGGGAAGCAAGAGGAAAGAGGGTTGTTAATACTGAAGAAGAGGAGGAATACTTTGATATAACCATGGAGGATGATATGGAAAACCACCATGAAAAAGAGGTGAATAACCATGCCAGAAGGGGTAGAGCTAACCCTGCTGGACAAGAGAGGAGAGTCCTGGGATCATACATCAATCCAAATCTAGGAAATTATGGTAGCAGCATTCAGAGGCCAACCATCCATGCTAACAATTTTGAATTAAAACCTCAGTTCATAACTCTTGTCCAGAACAACTGTTCTTTTAGAGGAAGTGCACAAGAAGATCCTAATGAACATCTCACTAAATTCCAAAGGATATGTGACACGGTTAAGTCTAATGGTGTGCATCCTAACACCTATAGATTGTTACTGTTTCCATTTTCTTTGAGGGATAAAGCATCAAAATGGCTAGAGTCATTTCCCAAGGAAAGCTTGACAAACTGGGAAGATATAATGAGCATATTCTTGACAAGGTTCTACCCTCCACAAAGAGTAAACAGACTCAGAACTGAAGTACAGACATTCAGACAGCAAGATGGTAAAACTCTTTATGAAGCCTGGGAAAGATTCAAAGACTTGACAAAGAAATGCCCCCCTAACATGTTCAATGAGTGGGTGCAAATCCACATCTTCTTTGAAGGGTTGAATTGTGAATCAAGGAAAGTTGTAGATCATTCATCTAGAGGTTCCCTAAACAAGAAGAAGACCATTGAAGAAGCCATTGATGTGATAGAGACAGTGGCTGACAATGAGTACATTTATGCCTCAGATATGAGCAACAATAGGGGAGTCTTGGAATTGAACCATATGGATACACTCCTGGCCCAGAACAAGATGATCACAAAACAACTTGCTGAATTGACTAAGCAAATGGAGAAGAATCAGGCTGTAGCTATCCACACTCAGCCATCACCTCAAGAGGAATTGAAGAGAGAAGAAGGAGCTAACTGGGAGGAAGCTAATTACCTTAGAAGCTCATCTAGGCAAGCTAATGATCCTTACTCTAAAACCTATAACTCTGGTTGGAGGAACCACCCAAACTTTGGGTGGGGAAACCAACAAAACCAAGGCCAAGATCACAGATCACACAATCCAACCCAATACAATAACTCCACTCACCAAAAATCCAACCAAAAACCATACCATACCACACAAAACACCTACTCACACCCACCATACTAAAACCACAACAACCACTTTCAACACCCCGATTCCAACTAATCAGCACCACATGATGAGGACAGAATGGTCAGGATGGAAGCTATGCTTGCAAACCTTTGCAAAGGGTTTGAAGACATAAAGAAATTCAAGGAATAAGCCATATCTAATCGGCAAAATCAATATGCGGCTACTCAGAAGCTTGAAGCACAAATTGGATACTTGTCCAAGCAAGCTTATGGGTACAGTTCAAGTAATGCCCACAAAATAACTCCAAAGGAGGAATGCAAGGCTATTACCCTCAGAAGCGGAAAAAAATTGAAAGAGATTCCAATAGAGACTCAAAATGAGAAGGAAGAGGGGAGTCCCAAAGCCAAAGAAGAAGCACAAACACTTGCTCCCAATCCATCAAATGAGAAAGAAGCTCTAAGGCCATATGTCCCAAAGGCTCCTTACCCTCAACGCCTAATGAAAAATGCAAAAGATAGCCAATTCTCCAAATTTTTCGAAATTTTCAAGAAACTTCAGATTAACATTCTCTTATCAGAAGCACTAGAACAAATGCCACTTTATGCTAAGTTTCTGCAGGAATTGATGACCAAGAAGAGAAGCTGAAGGAATGATGAAACTGTGATTTTAACTGAGGAATGTAGTGCTATCATCCAACACAAGCTGCCTCAAAAATTAAAGGACCCAGGAAGCTTTTAAATTCACTGCATCATAGGGAAAATAACAGTTGAAAAAGCCCTACGTGATTTGGGAGCGAGTATAAATCTGATGTCTTTAACTATGATGAAAAGAATGAAGATTGAGGAAGCCAAACCAACAAGAATGGATCTTCAATTGGCAGATCGGTCATTTAAATTTCCTCATGGCATAGTAGAAGACCTGCTCGTTAAAGTAGGAGAATTCATCTTTCCTGCTGACTTTGTGGTGTTGCATATGGAGGAAGAAGCTAACGCCTCAATAATCTTGGGGAGGCCATTTTTAGCCACTGCTGGATCCATCATTGATGTCCAAAAGGGTGAACTCACCCTTAGGCTACATGAGGAGAGGATGGTGTTCAATGTATTTAAAGCCATGAGCTACCCACCAGAGTCACTGGGGGAGTGTATGAGACTAGATGCAATGGAATTTGTGGTGCAAGAAACCTTTGAAAAAGCACTTGGAGAATTCACAGAGGGTGACTCCATATTAAATGATGAGGTTGTTGAGGTCAACTCGGCTGAAATGATTATTCCAAGCACATTGGAGGAGAGGAAAAAGGAGAAAGAAGCACCCAAACTGGAGCTGAAAGCACTTCCTCCTACTCTTAAGTATGCATACTTGGGAAGGGATGGAAGTTACCCAGTGATCATCAATTCTGCCCTCAGTCAAGAATAGGAAGAGGAATTAATCAAGGTGCTGCAAAATTACCAAGATGCCATTGGATGGACCCTTGCTGACTTAAAAGGGATAAGCTCATCTATATGTATGCATAAGATCTTGGTGGAAGATGACTCAAAACCATCCTTTCAAGCCCAAAGAAGATTGAATCCTATCATGAAAGAAGTGGTCCAAAAAGAAGTGATGAAGCTATGGCAAGCAGGAGTCATATATCCAATTTTCGACAGCCCATGGGTGAGTCATGTACATGTGGTTCGAAAGAAAGGAGGGATCACAGTTGTACCCAATGAGAAGAACGAACTCATACCCACAAGAATGGTGACAGGCTGGAGGATGTGCATTGACTATAGGAAACTTAATGAGGCAACTAGAAAGGATCATTTTCCACTTCCCTTTATGGACCAGATACTGGAAAGATTGGCAGGACATGCATATTATTGCTTTCCTGATGGATATTCGGGTTATAATCAAATAGTGGTTGATCCAAGAGATAAAAAAAGACATCATTCACTTGTCCATATGGAGTTTTTGCTTATAGGCGCATGCCTTTTGGATTGTGCAATGCCTTTACAACTTTCCAAGGATGCATGTTGTCTATTTTCTCACACATGATTGAAAAATTCATTGAAGTCTTCATGGATAATTTCTCGGTTTTTAGAAATTCCTTTCCTAATTGCCCTAATCATCTTGTCTTGGTGTTAAAAAGGTGCCAACAGACAAACCTAGTTCTAAACTGGGAGAAATGCCATTTTATGGTAACAGAAGGGATTGTCCTTGGCCATAAAATTTCTGAAAAAGGCATAGAAGTAGACAAGGCTAAGGTGGAATTAATTAAGAAATTACCTCCACCTAGTAATTTCAAGGCAATTAGGAGTTTTTTAGGCCATGCTGGTTTCTACAGAAGGTTTATTAGAGACTTTTCCAAAATTGCAAAACCTTTGAGCAACCTATTAGTCTCTGATACACCTTTTGTATTTGATCAAAAGTGCACACTAGCATTGGAAACACTGAAAAGAGAGCTTTTCTCAGCACATATCATTGCCCCACCAGATTAAAATTTGCCTTTTGAACTGATGGGTGATGCATCAGACCTTGCTGTTGGGGCAGTGCTTGGACAGAGGAAAGGCAATTTAGTGCATGTTATATATTATGCCAGCAAGGTTTTGAATGAAACACAAAGGAATTACACCACTACTGAGAAGGAACTATTGGCAATAGTGTTTGCATTTGATAAGTTTAGATCATATCTCATCGGATCTAAGTTATTATTTTCACTGATCATGCAGCACTAAAATATCTACTTGCAAAACAAGAGTCAAAACCGAGACTGATAAGGTGGATTTTGCTATTGCAGGAATTCACATTGAGATTAAAGATAAGAAGGGAGTGTAGAACAAAGTAGCAGATCATTTGTCCCGAATCCCTTGTGAAGAAGGTAGCACCCACAAAACAAGTGTCAATGAATTCTTCCCTGATGAGCAATTAATGCTAGTTCATAAGGCACCCTGGTTCGCAGATATTGCTAATTTTAAGGCAATTGGGGAGTTTCCTACAATGATCAACAAGCATAAAAAAAGAAAACTCATCAATGATGCAAAGTACTTCATTTGGGATGAGCCATACTTATTCAAAAAATGCTCTGATGGATTGCTAAGAAGGTGTGTTTCAGAGGAGGAAGGAAGGGAAATTTTATGGAATTGTCATGGGTCCTGCTATCGTGGCTATTTTGGAGGAGAGAGAACCGCAGCAAAAATTTTGTTGTGTGGGTTCTTTTGGCCCACCATCTTCAAAGATGCAAGAGAGCTAGTGAAGAACTGCAATGAATGTCAACGGGCTGGAAATTTGCCTAAGAAAAATGAGATGCCACAACAATTCCTCCTGGAACTTGAGCTGTTTGATGCATGGGGATTGATTTCATGGGACCATTGCCAACCTCCTACTCAAACAAGTACATTTTGGTGGTATTAGATTATGTATCAAAATAGGTGGAGGCCATTGCAACCCCTACAAATGACAACAAGGTGGTTCTGAACTTCCTCAGAAAGAATATCTTCATTAGATTTGGAGTTCCCAGAGCACTCATCAGTGATGGAGGAAGCCATTTTTGCAATAGACCACTAGAGACCCTCCTCCTGAGATATGGAGTGAAGCACAAGATTGCCACACCCTATCATCCCCAAACAAGTGGCCAGACAGAGGTATCCAATAGAGAGCCAAAAAGGATCCCGGAAAAGACAGTAGGAGCTTAAAGAAAAGATTGGTCAAAGAAGCTTGATGATGCTCTTTGGGCATATAGGACAATGGTATGCGAAATTGTGATCATCAACAATGGCGCCAAAGGACTTGGAGCTCTTAAACGTGAATCACACTTTGTCACAATTCCGCACAACTAACCAGCAAGTGCACTGGGTCGTCCAAGTAATACCTTACATGAGTAAGGGTTGATCCCACGGAGACTGTCGGCTTGAAGCAAGCTATGGTCACCTTGTAAATCTCAGTCAGGCGAATTCAGATGGTGATGGAGAATTGACAATTAAAAGATGAATAAAACATAAAATAAAGATAGAGATACTTATGTAATTCTTTGGTTGGAATTTCAGATAAGCGTATGAAGATGCTTTGTTCCTTGATGACAAGTCATCTTAGCCTAGTTTCACTAGCCTTTTTCTTTAGTTTTCAATTGAATTATGCACTTTCTTGAGCTACAAGTAAGCTAATTTGGGTAGATTTTCATGCTTCCTTTGATTTAATCAACCATGTATGAATTCATGCTATTTCATGAGGTTTTATACTATAACTGTCACATATTATGAAAGAATGAATATCTCATGATTTTAAGCATAGCTTTGATGTGTTTGGTTGATTAATGATAGGTGAAGAAAGCTTGGAGAAAGGTTGAAGCAAGAAGGAATAGCTAGGAGTGAAGAGAGGACAATGGAATAAGTGAACTTGAACCAGGAAGCAAAAAGCTGGACCTAAAGTTAGCCTCAAACTTTTGCACAAACTTTTGGGTGAAAAGTTAGCCCCAACGTTAGCCCCTAACTTTTGGGCTAACGTTGGAACTTGAAAATCACTCCCTGGGCACCAAAAGTTTGCGCCAACGTTAGCCCCTAACTTTTGGGCTAACGTTGGCACATGAAAATCAACCCTGGGCACCAAAAGTTTGCGCCAACGTTAGCCACTGGCTAACGTTGGCATAAGAAAAACCTCCCTGGCCACCAAAAGTTTGCGCCAACGTTAGCCCCTAACTTTTGGGCTAACGTTGGCACATGAAAAATACAAGGGAAGGAGCAAAAGTTTGCGCCAACGTTAGCCCCTAACTTTTGGGCTAACGTTGGCGCCATAAGTGCACCAAGGAAGGCCAACGTTGGAGCAAAAGTTAGACCCCTAACTTTTGCACCAACGTGGGTATCAGCAAAATATGGGGGCTGATATGAAAAGTTGGACCAAAAGTTAGACCCTAACTTTTGCTCCAACTTTTACTCCAACTTTTGCAAAACTCCAACCCGGTTCATTTGGTTCACTTTGGTTCTTCTCCAAACTCCAAGAGCAATCAACCAAGGCCTCTTTCAACCCAATTCCACCAAGAGCAAAGGCCCAACTCAAGGCTTGAAGATCATTTGAAGAAAGTGTATAAATAGGATAGAATTCAAGTTCTTCGGGGAGCTTTCCCTTTGAATTTTCATAATAGTTTTCGGAGAGCTTTGGATATTGAGTGATCTTTAATTTCTTAGTCTTGGGGAAGGAGAATTCACTTCTCTTCCTCTTAGTTTTATTGCTTTCAATTTCAATTACAATTGTCTTGGATCTTGGGTTGGAGAATTGAAGAAATTCTGTTTCAATCTCATCCTTGGATCTCTCTGCTTTACTGCTCAATCCTTCAATCCCTGTGGGATCGACCTCACTCCCGTGAGTTTTTATTACTTGATGCGACCCGGTACACTTGCCGGTTAGATTTGTGTGTTTTGGGAGAAATTCATTTTTCCACCAAAATACTCATCAAGTTTTTGGCGCCGTTGTCAGGGATTGATTAGATTGACAATGATTAAGTGAGGTGGTAATCTAGATCAAGCACTTTTTCTTTAATTTTGATTAACCCACTAACTGTTTGATTTTTTGCTTAAACTAACTAACACTTCAATCTAGCAGTAGATTGAAGTGTCACTGGTTTTGTGCATTTCTCATGCTCTGCTTGTATGTCAGGCACAAGAAGAACCACACCCAATTTTCATGAACAAGACGAAAGAACTCTCAGGAGGTTAAGAAGAGCTGAAAGAGGGAAAAATATTGTTGGGGAAGAGGAATCAGACGAGGAATTTCAAGAGATGGAGGAACATTCAACCAATCCACTAGGTGGAGCAGACAACAATAATGACAACCCACCCCAGAGGAGAGTTTTGGCCTCCTACACCTTTGCAAATCCTAGACATTGTGGAAGCAGCATCTTAGCTCCAAATGTCAATGCTAACAATTTTGAACTCAAGCCACAACTCATCACTTTGGTTCAGAACAACTGCTCTTTTGGTGGAGGACCACTTGAAGACCCGCACCAACACTTATCCACTTTCTTGAGGATATGCAACACTGTCAAAACTAATGGTGTGCCTCCTGACAGTTACAAGCTGATGCTATTCCCATTTTCTCTCAGGGACAAGGCCACTCAATGGTTGAAATCGTTTCCAAGGGACAGCATCAACAACTGGGATGATTTGGTAACCAAGTTTCTTGCCAAGTTTTACCCACCTCAGAGGATTATAAGGTTGAAGGCTGAGGTACAAACATTTACACAAATGGAGGCTGAACCCATCTATGAGGCATGGGAGAGGTACAGGGCTCTAATCAGGAAATGTCCCCCTGCCATGTTTAATGAGTGGGAGAAGCTGCAGAACTTCTATGAAGGCTTAACACTGAAATCCCAGGAAGCTTTGGATCATTCAGCTGGAGGTTCCTTGCAACTCATGAAAACTGCAGAGGAGGCTCAAGAACTCATTGATATGGTGGCCAACAACCAATATTTCTTTGCTCATCAAAGAGGCCGCCAACCATCACAAAGGAGAGGAGTAATGGAGCTAGAAGGAGTGGATTCAATCCTGGCTCAAAACAAATTAATGCAGCAGCAAATTCAACAACAATTTGAGCAAATGACCAAGAGGATTGATGGCCTCCAAGTTGCAACAGTTAACACCAGCCAACCATCAGCCACATGGGGGCAAAATGAAGAAATCCAAGAGGAGCAACAGCAGGAACAAGTCCAGTACATGCATTCAAGTCCAAATGAATTCTATGGTGATACCTACAACCCCTCATGGAAAAATCACCCCAACGTCAGATGGGGAGACACTCACAACCAAAACCAACAACCATGGCAGAGGAACTCAAACCAAAACAACCCAAGAAACAACCAAAACTACAACCAGCAGCAGACTAACCAAAACACATACAGAAAACCTCAAAACAACTACCCTAATCTCAACCAGTACCAATCCAACAACCATTCCACCAACCAAAATGTTTACCACCCACAACCCACATCTCACAACCCACCACAAGCACCACCTGAACCTCAAAGACTCACCAACTTAGAGACCTTGATAGAGAAAATGATGAAACACCAGGAAATAACAAACAAAAACCATGAAGCATCATTAAAGAGCCTAGAGAGGCAGATTGGGCAACTCTCCAAGCAAGTATCTGTTGAGAGACCTTCAAACTCACTGCCCAGTGACACAATCCCAAATCCCAAGGAGGAATGCAAGGCAATACAATTAAGGAGTGGGAGAACATTGATAAGCAACAATGACACTACACAGAAGCAAGCAGAGAGCATCAAAGAACCAACAGAGGATGAGAAGCAAACAAAGGCAGATGGAGCTAAGGAGCAAGTTGTGATAACAAACAAAAACACTGAGAAACCCAAGGAGAAAAGCAACCAGCCACATAGCTCAAAGGAAGTAACCCAGGGACAGCAGCAAATAGGAAAAAGCATCACACCTCCACTGCCTTATCCCCAGAGGTTCAACAAAGAGGTTAAAGACCAGCATTTTCACAAGTTCCTTGAGATTTTTAAGAAGCTGGAAATCAATATTCCCTTGGCTGAAGCACTTGAGCAAATGCCTCTGTATGCCAAATTCTTGAAGGAGCTTGTCAACAAGAAAAGAAGCTGGGATGAGAAAGAAACCATAGTGATCACTGAGGAATGCAGGGCCTTGATTCAAAAGGGGCTTCCTCCCAAGCTTGAGGACCCAGGGAGCTTCCTGTTGCCTTGCACCATTGGGGAATTGACCATCACTAAAGCAATGTGCGATCTCGGAGCAAGTATTAACTTAATACCATCCTACCTGGTGAAAAAGCTGCATATAGAGGAGGTCAAACCAGTACAAATGTCTCTGGAGCTGGTAGATAAGTCAATGGTATACCCCAGGGGTGTAATTGAAAATCTTTTGGTCAAGGTGGACAGTTTTATATACCCTGCTGATTTTGTGGTTCTAGAATCAAACGATGATGATGGTGACTCTGTTATACTGGGAAGGCCATTCTTGGCCACTGCTAGAGCTATCATAGACGTAGAGGAAGGGGAATTAACTCTCAGGATGCATGACCAGAGTGTCACTCTGAAGGTATTACCAGAGGCACAATTTAGCAAGGAGAAGAAAGACTATATGAAAAATGACCAGGAAGGTCACAGCAACATCCCAATGCTAAGGATTGTGCAGACTGATGAAGAAGCCCAAGAGGAAATTAGAGTATTAGCCACTGAAAAGAGAGGTCCCCAAGGAAAGCCTATGGCCAGAAAAGAAAGATCAACAAAAGGAAAGATGAAACGCAGAAACAAAGCAAAAAGGGGTTGGAAGAACAGAAAGATTCCAACAGAGGGGCTTTCCAAAGGTGACAAAGTGCAATTGATATATCAACAGCTGGGGGCAAATTAACAAACCGAGGACTACTACACTGTCAGCAACATACTCTCATTAGAGCATGCTGAAATTGAACACCAGAGAACAAAGAAGAGGATCACGGTCAGAGGAGACAAATTGAGGCCCTACAAGCACCAACCACCATAAAAGAAAGCCTCAATGTCAAGCTAATGACAATAAAAGAGCGCTCCATGGGAGGCAACCCATGCTTTAAGATTCATGTCATTTTAAATTCAATAAGTTATGATCATTTGAGCATGAATTCTTTTCTCTTTTCATGAACATGTCCATTGACTGCATGCACTGTTTTGAAACATATGCTAAGTTTGGTGTGCCTTCAAGCACACTAAACCAATGTTACAAATAATTCCATTTTGCATGCTTGGAGTGTCTTGACAAAGCATATGGCCAAACACTAAGTTTGGTGTCCACATAGCTTCATGAAAATTAGAAATTCATGCATCAATAATCATACAATTGTTGTTTTCCAAAATCTTATAAATGGAAAAATTCTTTTCCGGTAATGAAAGCATCAATTGTGACGTACCCTTTGACAAGAAACAAGTTTAGTGTTCATCAAACCTTGATGCACCGATTTAGGGACACAATTGATCCTTCATGAAAAAAAAAGAGAAAAAGAAAATTAGGAAGAAAGCAATTCTTATAAACATTTAACTAAGAGTGACAGTGGGATTTCACTAATTGAAGGAAGAGACACAAGTTCTTTATACATGACCAACCATTAAGTTTGGTGTCCTCCAAGGAGAGTCACGGTTCAAATGGATATGAGAATTGATGATTCATATAATATTAATAAAAGGGACATTCTTGCCACGGTTGGACAAAACTAATATATGTTGTCTTGTGGTGATGACTAGGTGGTCAAAGAATCTTCAATGAAAGAGACAAGACAAAGGAAAGCATAGCATGAGGACAAAATCTCATCACATGCTTCAAAAAGAAAATCTGCCACTCCTTGAGAATGATCACGGCAAAAGCAAGTGAAGAAGCAAGTTTTGTCCTCATTTATCCTTACATGCACACCTTTGATTCCTATAAGTCTAATTGCATCCTAGCCCTTCATTGTTCATTTAAAAACATACCACCTTCAAGCCATGCACATGACCGAATCACTCTAACCCTTGGAACTTCATTCTCTTCATCACTCCTCAACATAACAAGCTCGGTTCAACATTTCTCTTGCTTTAAACTCCAACCATTTAAACTTGCCTTCATCATTTCTTGTCATAGCAAGTTCGGCCTAAATTTCTTCTTGCTCCAAACACACATCAAACTCTCCAACATTCTTCACACTCCTTCTAATCTCACAAGACTCAACTAACCAAGTGATCATGGCCTCCTCCTCAAGAACCAAACGAAGAAAAGGGAAAGATCCCATGGTGGAGGAAGACACACATGAATATGACCAACGGAGATTCAAGTCTTGGTTCCATCAAATACAAATTGAATGGATGAACGAGAAAAGAATCTATCCTGAAATTCCACTCTTGTTGCCGGATGATGGATGTCAAGAAATGAAGGACAAAATTCGAAAGAGGAGGTGGGAGGAACTTGCATCACCAGCCACCCGAATCAATGCCAATATCATAAGAGAGTTCTATGCAAATGTCTCAAGGCTTGACATGCGTGAGCCCCCAACGTACAAGAGCTATGTGCGGGGGATGGAAGTAGACTTTAGCCCGGATGCAATCAAGAAAGTCTTGAGACTAAAGTCAGTCCGCTTTAGTGAACCGGGATACCAACAAAGATTGAATGAGGACCAGGATTATGATGAGATTGCGAGAGACATTTGTATGGAGAACTCAGAGTGGGAAGGAGATGACAAGAACAAATATAAGTATCTGAAGAGATGTAACCTCACCCCGGAAGCAAAAGGATGGTATGAGTTGATGAAAAGATCAATTCTGGGCACAGTGAACACCTCAGAAGTTAACAGGGAGAGAGCCGTGATGTTGCATTGCATCATTGTGGGAGGAGAGATAAGAGTTCATGAAATCCTTGCAAAAGACATTCAAAAGCTGGCTGAGAAGAATTCGGCCGGATCTTGGTTGTACTATCCGAGTACCATTTGGAGGTTGTGTGCAAAGGCTAAAGTTCCAATGGAAGAGGAGAATCCAATGTGGTTAAGCCAAGGCATGCCCATAACCATTGAACGAATGATGATGCCCCCTGAAGCACATCAAGGCCGAAGACCACATGGAAGAAGGGAAAGAGAAGAACCAATGGAAGAAGATGAGCCACACATAGAAGAAGAGCCACAAGAGGAGGAGGAACAGCCGCACTTTTTCCCACATGGCAATATGGATATGACTCAAATGCAGGAAGCAATTGGAAGATTATCACAACAGTACATGAGAATTCAAGAAAGGCAAGAGGAATATCATTTACTATACATGAAAAACCAACAAGCACAAGAAGAACGGGAGCTAAGAATAATGAACAAACAAAGTGAATTCGAGTCAAGATTCCTTGTGATGCAAGAAGAACATGCTTTTCAATCTCATGAATCATTTGGAAAGTTGGAACAAATGCAAGCTGAAAATTTGAGGGCTCTCAAAGAGTTCACAACACTCCAAGATGCAAGGTATGAAGTACAAGCCGATTACAACATCAATAGCCAAATCAAACTAAACTATATTGGAGAACATTTGCACAACATGGATCCAGCTTTCCCAACTTTTGATGAATTCTTCAAAAAGAGAAGTGAGGTAGAGGTAAGCAATGCTATGAGACTTGAAGATAGAGTAGAGGAAGCAATGAATAGAGCTGGGTTCTGGCGGGATCAACAGACAACAGACATGGACACAGGGAACACCAGCAACCAGGTGTATAAAAGAAGAAAGAAAAAGCATGACAAATAAAAGGTGGACTTGATCCTTGTTCAACACTAAGAAAGCATGCATTGTGTCTGTTTTAAGTGGTCCTTGCATCTTTAAGTAGTTATCATAATTAGTAGTCTTTGCATTTTGTTTGTTTCTCTTAGAATAAGTAAGCTAGTCTATGTGTGTGCTTGTGTGTTTACTTTCACTTAGCAAAAAGTATTTTTTGTCCCCTGCATCTTTAAGTTCAATAAAAGAAATGTTTGAATGTGAAGTAAGATAGTCTCTGTTAGATAGAAGTAGAATAAAAGTAAGTGGTGGTATGTGTGTGATTGTATAATAGCTCACTTTTAGTGAATAAAGAGCCAGGATATCTCCTTCTAAGTATAGAGTGGCCTACTGTCTATGAATCTCAATCGAATAAAAATCCTTGGTTAGAAAGAAAAACAAAAAGAAAGAAAAAAAAAAGAAGTGACAGAACAAAAGAAAAACAAAAAGAAACAAAGCTGGACACCAATAGCTTGAACCTTAGAATATATGCCTGTGGTGTCTTTGTATTAGGATCTGCTTGGATTACTATGTTCTTTGGAGTGCATCAACACTCGGTGACTTGGGTTAACTAACCCGGGATCATCAGCTGAAAGTCCACTATCAAGAGCAACCTAACTACAAGGCACTTAGTAGCCCAAAGTGGTGCTGGGCATCAATGTTCTAAGAAGGAATGTGAGCCAAGTGTCTATAGTGAATAATGTGTCAAGTATAAAGAAAAGGAAATGAACTTGCTACACATGACACTCAAATAAAGCTTATAAACAAAGTAATAGCCAAGGATAAAGGAATAATGAGAGGTCATAGCAGTATGTTATTTGAAGCTTGAAGGAGACTTTCTAGGCCTAGGAGTCAATAAGAAGTGAGTATTTACATATCCACACAAAATCCCATGAACTATCAATAATACTCTGCTAGCATGAACAGCCTCTTCCATTTCATTCTTTCTTCTCAATAAATCTTTTCTTGCTTGGGGACAAGCAAGCTTTAAGTTTGGTGTTGTGATGACAAGTCATCTTAGCCTAGTTTCACTAGCCTTTTTCTTTAGTTTTCAATTGAATTATGCACTTTCTTGAGCTACAAGTAAGCTAATTTGGGTAGATTTTCATGCTTCCTTTGATTTAATCAACCATGTATGAATTCATGCTATTTCATGAGGTTTTATACTATAACTGTCACATATTATGAAATAATGAATATCTCATGATTTTAAGCATAGCTTTGATGTGTTTGGTTGATTAATGATAGGTGAAGAAAGCTTGGAGAAAGGTTGAAGCAAGAAGGAATAGCTAGGAGTGAAGAGAGGACAATAGAATAAGTGAACTTGAACCAGGAAGCAAAAAGCTGGACCTAAAGTTAGCCTCAAACTTTTGCACAAACTTTTGGGTGAAAAGTTAGCCCCAACGTTAGCCCCTAACTTTTGGGCTAACGTTGGAACTTGAAAATCACTCCCTGGGCACCAAAAGTTTGCGCCAACGTTAGCCCCTAACTTTTGGGCTAACGTTGGCACATGAAAATCAACCCTGGGCACCAAAAGTTTGCACCAACGTTAGCCCCTAACTTGGTGGCTAACGTTGGCATAAGAAAAACCTCCCTGGCCACCAAAAGTTTGTGCCAACGTTAGCCCCTAACTTTTGGGCTAACGTTGGCACATGAAAAATACAAGGGAAGGAGAAAAGTTTGCGCCAACGTTAGCCCCTAACTTTTGGGCTAACGTTGGCGCCATAAGTGCACCAAGGAAGGCCAACGTTGGAGCAAAAGTTAGACCCCTAACTTTTGCACCAACGTGGGTATCAGCAAAATATGGGGGCTGATATGAAAAGTTGGACCAAAAGTTAGACCCTAACTTTTGCTCCAACTTTTACTCCAACTTTTGCAAAACTCCAACCCGGTTCATTTGGTTCACTTTGGTTCTTCTCCAAACTCCAAGAGCAATCAACCAAGGCCTCTTTCAACCCAATTCCACCAAGAGCAAAGGCTCAACTCAAGGCTTGAAGATCATTTGAAGAAAGTGTATAAATAGGATAGAATTCAAGTTCTTCGGGGAGCTTTCCCTTTGAATTTTCATAATAGTTTTCGGAGAGCTTTGGATATTGAGTGATCTTTAATTTCTTAGTCTTGGGGAAGGAGAATTCACTTCTCTTCCTCTTAGTTTTATTGCTTTCAATTTCAATTACAATTGTCTTGGATCTTGGGTTGGAGAATTGAAGAAATTCTGTTTCAATCTCATCCTTGGATCTCTCTACTTTATTTACTGCTTGATTGAATTTAATTTCTGTTAATTGCTCTCAATCCACTTTCCTTGCAATTTACAATTCCCTTGCGATTGTTCTTGTTGGATCTAGGAAGGCATTGAGATCTAGACTCGGTTTTCTAGTCTCTGGGTCCTGAGATCTGAACTTTCAATTTCTAATTCTCTGTTTACTGTTTTCATGTTCATTTACTTTTCTGCTTCAAGATCCGATTTAACCCAAACCCTCTTCTACTTCTCTGCTTGATGCAAATTTACTTTTCCTTGTTTAATTTCTGCAAATCCAAGTCCCAATCCCCTTTACAATTCAAGTCATTTACATTTCTTGCACTTTAAGATTCCGCAATTTACGTTTCTTGCATTCTAAGTTTCTGCCATTTAATTTCTTGTTCTTTAAGATTCAGCAATTTATTTCCTGTTCTCTTTAATTCCATGCAATTTAATTTCTACAAATCACAAAACACTCAACCAAATCTTGATTCGCTTGACTAAATTAACCACTAAGCTAAAATTGCTCAATCCTTCAATCCCTGTGGGATCGACCTCACTCCCGTGAGTTTTTATTACTTGATGCGACCCGGTACACTTGCCGGTTAGATTTGTGTGTTTTGGGAGAAATTCATTTTTCCACCAAAATACTCATCAATCCTCCTGAACCTCTGCTTTCCTATTGCCTTCTTCCAATCATTCATACTCCTTTCCATGGCAAGCTTTATGTTGGGCATCACCGTTGTCAATGGCTACTTCCCATCCTCTCAGTGAAAACGTTCCAAATACGCTGTCACCGCACGGCTAATCATCTGTCGGTTCTCGATCATGCTGGAATAGGATCCATTGATCCTTTTGCGTCTGTCACACGCCCAACAATCGCGAGTTTGAAGCTCGTCATAGTCATCCCTTCCCAGATCCTACTCAGAATACCGCAGACAAGGTTTAGACGTTCCGGATCTCAGGAATGGCCGCCAATAATTCTAGCCTATACCACGAAGGTTCCAATCTTAGATTAGAAACCCAATAGATACGCATTCAAGCCATTGCTAGTAGAACAGAGGTGGTTGTCAGGCACATGTTCATAGGTGAGAATGATGATGAGTGTCACGGATCATCAAATTCATCAAGTTGAAGAACGAATGAATATCTTGGAGAAGAAATAGACTTGAGTTGAATAGAAAAACAACAGTACTTTGTATTAATTCATGAAGAACAGCAGAGCTCCACACCTTAATTTATGGTGTGTAGAAACTCCACCGTTGAAAATACATAAGAACAAGGTCTAGGCATGGCCAAATGGCCAGCTTCCAAACGTGTCTAAGATAGCATAAGACTTATCAAAGATGAAAATACAAAAGCAAAAGGTCCTATTTATAGAAAACTAGTAGCCTAGGGTTACAGAAATGAGTAATTAATGCAGAAATCTTCTTCCGGGCTCACTTGGTGTGTGCCTGGGCTGAGCATTGAAGCTTCCATGTGTAGAGACTTTTCTTGGAGTTAAATGCCAGCTCTTGTGCCAGTTTGGGCGTTTAACTCCAGTTTTTGTGCCAGTTTCGGCATTAAACGCCAGAATCTTGAGCTGACTTGGAACGCCTGTTTGGGCCATCAAAGCTTGGGCAAAGTATGAACTATTATATATTGTTGGAAAGCCCAGGATGTCTACTTTCCAACTCAGTTGAGAGCGTGCCAATTGGGATTCTGTAGCTCCAGAAAATCCACTTTGAGTGCAGGGAGGTCAGAATCCAACAGCATCTGCAGTCCTTTTTCAGCCTCTGAATCAGATTTTTGCTCAGGTCCCTCAATTTCAGCCAGAAAATACCTGAAATCATAGAAAGACACACAAACTCATAGTAAAGTCCAGAAGAGTGTTTTTTATTTAAAAACTAATAAAAATATAATAAAAACTAATTAAAATATGCTAAAAACATACTAAAAACAATGCCAAAAAGCGTATAAATTATTCGCTCATCACAACACCAAACTTAAATTGTTGCTTGTCTCCAAGCAACTGAAAATCAAATAGGATAAAAAGAAGAGAATATACAATGAATTCCAAAAACATCTATAAAGATCAGTATTAATTAGATGAGCGGGGCTTTTAGCTTTTTGCTTCTGAACAGTTTTGGCATCTCACTTTATTCCTTGAAGTTCAAAATGATTGGCATCTATAGGAACTCAGAATCCAGATAGTGTTATTGATTCTCCTAGTTAAGTATGTTGATTCTTGAACACAGCTACTTTATGAGTCTTAGTCGTGGCCCTAAGCACTTTGTTTTCCAGTATTACCAGCGGATACATAAATGCCACAGACACATAATTGGGTGAACCTTTTCAGATTGTGACTCAGCTTTGCTAGAGTCCCCAATTAGAGGTGTCCAGGGTTCTTAAGCATACTCATCTTTTTGTTTTGGACCTCGACTTTAACCGCTCAGTCTCAAGTTTTCACTTGACACCTTCACGCCAAAAGTACATGGTTAGGGACAGCTTGGTTGAGCCGCTTAGGCCAGGATTTTATTCCTGTGGGCCCTCCTATCCACTGATGCTCAAATCCTTGGATCCTTTTTATCACCCTTGCCTTTTGGTTTAAACGGGTATTGGCTTTTTCTGCTTACTTTTCTTTTTCTTTCTCCTTTTTTTTCGCATATATCCTTTTTCTGCAAGCAATTCACTGCTTTTTCTTGCTTCAAGAATCGATTTTTTTATTTTTCAGATTATCAAATAACATTTCTCCTTTTCCCATCATTCTTTCAAGAGCCAACAATTTTAAAATTCTTTAAACAACAAATTAAAAAATATGCACTGTTCAAGCATTCATTCAGAAAAACAATAGTATTGCCACCACATCAAAATAATTAAACTGTTTTAAATTTGAAATTCATGCACTTCTTTTTCTTTTTCAATTAAAAACATTTTTCATTTAAGAAAGGAGATGGATTCATTTTCATAGCTTTAAGGCATGACACTTAGACACTAATGATCATGTAATAAAGACACAAACATAAATAAACATAAAGCACAATTTTTGAAAAACAGGAAAATAAAGAACAAAGAAATTAAAGAACGGGTCCACCTTAATGATGGCGGCTTATTCTTCCTCTTGAAGATTTTATGGAGTGCTTGAGCTCCTCAATGTCTCTTCCTTGCCTTTGTTGCTCCTCTCTCATGGTTCTTTGGTCTTCTCTAATTTCATGGAGGAGGATGGAATGCTCTTAGTGCTCCACCCTTAGTTGTCCCATGTTGGAACTTAATTCTCCTAGGGAGGTGTTGATTTGCTCCCAATAATTTTGTGGAGGAAAATGCATCCCTTGAGGCATCTCAGGGTTTTCATGATGAGGAGTTTCCTCATGCTCTTGGTGAGGTTCTCTCACTTGCTCCATCCTTTTCTTAGAGATGGGCTTGTCCTCATCAATGAGGATGTCTTCCTCTATGTCAATTCCAGCTGAATTGCAGAGGTGACAAATGAGATGAGGGAAGGCTAACCTTCCCACAGTAGAGGACTTGTCCGCTACCTTGTAGAGTTCTTGGGATATAACCTCATGAACTTCTACTTCCTCTCTAATCATGATGCTATGAATTATGATAGCCCGGTCTATAGTAACTTCAGATCGGTTACTAGTAGGAATGATTGAGCGTTGGATGAACTCCAACCATCCCCTAGCCACGGGCTTGAGGTCATGCCTTCTTAGTTGAATCGGCTTTCCTCTTGAATCACTCTTCCATTGAGTGCCCTCTTCACAGATGTCTATGAGGACTTGGTCCAACCTTTGATCAAAGTTGACCCTTCTAGTGTAGGGGTGTGCATCTCCTTGCATCATGGGCAAGTTGAATGCCAACCTTACATTTTCCGGACTAAAGTCTAAGTATTTCCCCCAGACCATTGTAAGCCAATTCTTAGGGTCCGGGTTCACACTTTGATCATGGTTCTTGGTGATCCATGCATTGGCATAGAACTCTTGCACCATTAAGATTCCAACTTGTTGAATGGGGTTGGTGAGAACTTCCTAACCTCTTCTTCGAATCTCATGTCGGATCTTCGGATATTCGCCCTTTTTGAGCTTAAAAGGGACCTCGGGGATCACCTTCTTCTTGGCCACAGCTTCATAGAAGTGGTCTTGATGCACCCTTGAGAGGAATTTCTCCATCTCCCATGACTCGGAGGTGGAAGCTTTTGCCTTCGCTTTCCTCTTTCTAAAGGTTTCTCCGGCCTTTGGTGCCATTAATTGTTATGGAAAAACAAAAAAAGCTTTAGCTTTTACCACACCAAACTTAGAAGGTTGCTCGTCCTCGAGCAAAAGAAGAAAGAAGAGAGTGGAAGAAGAAGAAATAGAGGAGATGGAGGGGGCTTTATGTTTCGGCCAAAGGGGATGGGTAGTGTGTATGTTGTGTGAAAATGAAGGAGCGAAGATGGGTTTATATAGGAGTGGAGAGGGGAGTATGGTTCGGCCATTTTGGGTGGGGTTGGGAGGGAAAGTGGTTTGAATTTGAGTGGTGAGGTAGGTGGGGTTTTATGAAGGATGGATGTGAGTGGTGAAGAGAATGGTGGGATTTGATAGGTGAGGGGTTTTTTGGGGAAGAGGTATTGAGGTGATTGGTGAATGGGTGAAGAAGAGAGAGAGAGCTGGGGTAGGTGGGGATCCTGTGCGGTCCACAGATCCTGAGGTGTCATGGATTTCTCATCCCTGCACCATGTGGCGTGCAAAACGCCCCTTGTTGCCAATCCTGGTGTTAAACGCCAGGATGCTGCCCATTTCTGGCGTTTAACGCCAGCTTCTTGCCCATTCCTGGCGTTAAACGCCAGTCTGGTGCCCATTTCTGGCGTTAAACACCCAGAATGGTGCCAGACCGGGCGTTTAATCCCCATTCTGCTACCCTTACTGGCGTTTAAACGCCAGTAAGTTTCTCCTCCAGGGTGTTCTGTTTTACATTCTGTTAACCTACAGATAACATAAAATAACAAAAGAAAGTAGAAATTTAACATAGATAATTAAAGATTGGGTTGCCTTCCAACAAGTGCTACTTTAATGTCAATAGCTTGACAGTGGGCTCTCATGGAGCCTCACAGATGTTCAGAGCAATGTTGGAACCTCCCAACATCAAACTTAGAGTTCGAATGTGGGGGTTCAACACCAAACTTAAAGTTTGGTTGTAGCCTCCCAACACCAAACTTAGAGTTTGACTGTGGGGGCTCTGTTTGACTCTGTATTGAGAGAAACTCTTCATGCTTCCTCTCCATGGTGACAGAGGGATATCCTTGAGCTTTAAACACAAGGGAGTCTTCATTCACTTGAATGATCAATTCTTCTCTGTCAACATCAATCACAGCTTTTGCTGTGGCTAGGAAGGGTCTGCCAAGGATGATGGGTTCATCCATACACTTCCCAGTCTCTAGGATTATGAAATCAGCAGGGATGTAATGGTCTTCAACCTTTACCAAGACATTCTCTACAAGTCCATAAGCCTGTTTCTTTGAATTGTCTACCATCTCCAGTGAGATTCTTGTAGCTTGTACCTCAATGATCCCTAGCTTCTCCATTACAGAGGGAGGCATAAGGTTTATACTTGATCCCAGGTCACATAGAGCCTTCTCAAAGGTCATGGTGCCTATGGTACAAGGTATTGAGAACTTTCCGGGATCTTGTCTCTTCAGAGGTAATCTCTGCCTAGTCAAGTCATCCAGTTCTTTAATGAGCAATGGAGGTTCATCCTCCCAAGTCTCATTACCAAACAACCCGGCATTTAGCTTCATGATTGCTCCAAGGTACTTAGCAACTTGCTCTTCAGTAACATCTTCATCCTCTTCAGAGGAAGAATACTCATCAGAGCTCATGAATGGCAAAAGTAAATTTAATGGAATCTCTATGGTCTCAGTCTGAGCCTCAGATTCCCATTGTTCCTCATTAGGGAACTCCATGGAGGTCAGTGGACGTCCATTGAGGTCTTCCTTAGTGGAGATCACTGCCTCTTCCTCCTCTCCAGGTTCGGCCATGTGAGATGTGTTTATGGCCTTGTGATGAGTATTTTGGTGAAAAATAAATTTCTCCCAAAACACACAAATCTAACCGGCAAGTGTACCGGGTCGCATCAAGTAATAAAAACTCACGGGAGTGAGGTCGATCCCACAGGGATTGAAGGATTGAGCAATTTTAGTTTAGTGGTTGATTTAGTCAAGCGAATTGAGTGTTGGTTGGGTGATTTGTGATTTGCAGAATGTAAATTGCATGAAAGTAAAGAGAGCAGGAAATTAAATTGCTGAATCTTAAGGAACAAGAAATTAAATGGCAGAAACTTAGAGTGCAAGAAATGTAAATTACGGAATCTTAAAGTGCAAGGAATGTAAATTGCTTAAAATGTAAAGGGGATTGGGACGTGGGTTTGCAGAAATTAAACAAGGAAAAGTTAAATTGCATTAAACAGAAGAGAAAAAGGGAATTGGGATTGAATCAGATCCGAAACGGCAAAGTAGATGAACATGGAAAGCAGTAAACAGAGAATTGAAATAGGAAATCAGATCTCAGGACCCAGAGACTAGAAAACCAAGTCTAGATCTCAATGCCTTCCTAGATCTAACAAGAACAATTGCAAGGAAATTGTAAATTGCAAAGAAATTAGATGAGAAGCAGGTAACAGAAACGGAAATTCAATTAAGCAGTAAATGAACAGAGAGATCCAAGGATGAGATTGAAACAGAATTTCTTCAATTCTCCAACCCAAGATCCAAGACAATTGCAATTGAAATAGAAAGCAATAAAATGAAGAGGAAGAGAAGTGAATTCTCCTTCCCCAAGACAAAGAAATTAAAGATCACTCAATATCCAAAGCTCTCCGAAAAACTATTATGAAAATTCCAAAAGAAAGCTCTCCGAAGAACTTGAATTCTATCCTATTTATACACTTTCTTCCAATGATCTTCAAGCCTTGAGTTGGGCCTTTGCTCTTGGTGGAATTGGGTTGAAAGAGGCCTTGGTTGATTGCTCTTGAAGTTTGGAGAAGAACCAAAGTGAACCAATTGAACCGGGTTTGAGGTTAGCAAGAGTTGGACCAAAAGTTGGAGCTAAAGTTAGGGGTCTAACTTTGGCTCCAACTTTTCATAGCAGCCCACAAAACTTGCTGGTATGAACGTTGGTGCCAACGTTAGGGGTCTAACTTTGACCCTAACGTTGGCCTTGCCTAGTGTGCTTGTGGCGCCAACGTTAGCCACCAAGTTAGGGGGCTAACGTTGGCGCAAACTTTTGCTCCTTCCCCATTGAATTTTCATGTGCCAACGTTAGCCTCCAAGTTAGGGGGCTAACGTTGGCGCAAACGTTGGATGGCCAGGGAGGAATTCATGTGCCAACGTTAGCCTCAAAGTTAGGGGGCTAACGTTGGCGCAAACTTTTGGTGCCCAGGGAAGAAATTCATGTGCCAACGTTAGCCTCAAAGTTAGGGGGCTAACGTTGGTGCAAACTTTTGGAGCCCAGGGGAGAATTTTCAAGTTCCAACGTTAGCCTCCAAGTTAGGGGGCTAACGTTGGGGCTAACTTTTCAACCAAAAGTTTGTGCAAAAGTTTGATGCTAACTTTAGGTCCAGCTTCTTGCTTCCTGGTTCAATTTCACTTATTCCATTGTCCTCTCTTCACTCCTAGCCATTCCTTCTTGCTTCAACCTTTCTCCAAGCTTTCTTCACCTATCATTAATCAACCAAACTCATCAAAGCTATGCTCAAAATCATGAGATATTCATTCTTTCATAATATGCAATAAATATAGCATAAAACCTCATGAAATGGCATGAATTCATATATGGTGGGTTCAATCAAGGGAAACATGAAAATCTACTCAATTAGCTTGCTTGTAGCTCAAGAAAGTGCATAATTCTAATGAAAACAAAAGAAAAAGACTAGTTAAAATAGGCTAGGATGACTTGTCATCACATCACCAAACTTAAAGCTTACTTGTCCCCAAGCAAGAAAAGATTTATTGAGAAGAAAGAATGAAATGGAAGAGGATGTTCATGCTAGCAGAGTATTATTGATAGTTCATGGGGTTTTGTGTGGATATGCAAATACTCACTTCTTATTGACTCCTAGGCCTAGAAAGTCTCCTTCAAGCTTCAAGTGACATACTGCTATGACCTCTCATTATTCCTTTATCCTTGGCTATTACTTTGTTCATAAGCTTTATTTGAGTGTCATGTGTAGCAAGTTCATTTTCTTTTCTTTATACTTGACACATTATTCACCATAGACACTTGGCTCACATTCCTTCTTAAAACATTGATGCCCAGCACCTCTTTGGGTTACTAAATGCCTTGTAGTTAAGTTGCTCTTGATAGTGGACTTTCAGCTGATGATCCCAGGTTAGTTAACCCAAGTCACCAAGTGTTGATGCACTCCAAAGAGCTTAATAATCCAAGCAGATCCTAATACAAAGACACCACAGGCATATATTCTGAGGTTCAAGCTATTGGTGTCTAGCTTTGTTTCTTTTTGTTTTTCTTTTGTTCTGCCACTTTTTTGGCTATCCCTTTTTTCTTTCCTTCTTTTTGTTTTTCTTTCTAACCAAGGAATTTAATTCAATTGAGATTCATAGACAGTAAGCCACTCTTTACTTAGAAGGAGATATCCTGGCTCTTTATTCACTAAAAGTGAGCTATTATACAATCACACACATACCACCACTTACTTTTATTCTACTTCTATCTAATAGAGACTATCTTGCTTCGCATTCAAACTGTTCTTTTATTGAATTAAAAGATGCAGGGGACAACACATGCTTCTTGTCAAGTGAAAGTGAATACACAAGCACACACATAAGCTAGTTTACTTATTTTAAAAGAAACAAACATAATGCAAAGACTTTTAAAGGACTACTTAAAAATGCAAAGACAACTTAGAACAGATAGATTTTGTAGTGATGAATAAGGAGCAAGTCCACCTTTCATTTGTCATGCCTTTTCTTTCTCCTTTCATACACTTGGCTGCTAGTGTTCCCACCATCCTTGTTTGGTGCCTGTTGATCTTGCCAAAAGCCAGCCTTATTCATAGCCTCCTCCACTCTATCTTCAAGTCTCATAGCCCTGCTTACTTCTACCTCACTTCTCATTTTGAAGAATTCATCAAAAGTTGGGAACGCCGGATCCATGTTGTGCAAATGTTCTCCAATATAGTTCAGTTTGATTTGGCTATTGACGTTGTAATCGGCTTGCACTTCATACCTTGCATCTTGAAGTGTTGTGAACTCTTTAAGAGCCTTCAAATTTTCAGCTTGCATTTGTTCCAACTTCCCAAAAGATTCATGAGATTGAAAGGCATGTTCTTCTTGCATCACAAGGAATCTTGACTCGAATTCATTTTGTTTGTTCATTATTCTTAGCTCTGTTTCTTCTTGTGCTTGTTGGTTTTTCATGTACAGAGAATGGTATTCCTCTTGCCTTTCTTGGATTCTCGTGTACTGTTGAGACAATCTCCCTATTGCTTCTTGCATTTGAGTCATATCCATATTGCCATGTGGGAAAAAGTGTGGCTATTCCTCCTCCTCTTGTGGCTCTTCTTCTATGTGTGGCTCATCTTCTTCCATTGGTTCTTCTACTTCCCTTCCTCCATGTGGCCTTCGGCCTTGATGTGCTTCAA